>NW_014011705.1:9593-12331 GCF_000611645.1 Monoraphidium neglectum
GTAAACTTCCCGCCCCATACTACTCGCCCCAAACTTCCCGTCGCGAACAACTGCAGTACGCCGTCGAGCTCAACGACGTCGTCTTCTCGCTGCACGCGCTGACGATGACGCTCATCACCGCCCTGCAGTGCTGCATCTACCCGCGCGGCAAGCAGCGGGTGCACCGCCTCGTAGCGCTGTTCATTTTGGGCAGCGTCGGGTCTGCCGTCGGCTACGCGGCGGCCATCTGGGCGGGGTGGGGGGTGGGGTGGCGGCTGCAGGAGTTTGTCAAGTGGGTGTGGTGGCTGTACTACCTGTCGTTCATCAAGATGATCGTGAGTCAGGGGTTGGTCGGTTAGTCAGGGGATGACTTGTGAGTCAGGGGGTGGCTTGTGAGTCAGGCGGTGGTCGGCGAGTCAGGGGTTGATGCTGATTTTGGGGGCGGCAAGTGGTTCAGTGGGCCATAGGGAGGGTGCAATTTGTTTTGAATGAGGAGTGAGGGGATTGGGAGTTCGACGCATGCGGATGCTCCACGGAGCGTGGTGGGCGCCGGGGGTGCCTGTCGCCGCCGTTTTGCACGGGCTGCTCGCCTGAGTCCGTCCCTGGTACCTCTGGCCAACGGGCAACCACTGCAGCCCCCACCCCACGCCCCACCCCGCCCATTGTTGCCCGGCACTCAACCACCCTGCACCCCGCCGCGGCGTCCTGCATGTCTCGGCAGGTCACGGTGTCCAAGTACATCCCGCAGGTGGGGGCCACCCTTTTTTATGCATGGTATCGGTGGCCACGTTTGACTGATCTGGATGTCCCTGCACCCAGACCACCCATGACTGCCCTGCACAATTCTTGAGCGGCAGCGTCCACTCTCAATGTGCTGGTTTGTTTCGCACACTCGCACGCACACGTCCTCACGCACACATCCACACACTGACATGCTCGCACATCACACACACACACACACACACACACACTCACACACACACACACACACACACACACACACACACACACACGCACCGTCAACACCCCCCCTCCCCAGGTGGTCTACAACTGCCGCCGCAAGAGCACCCAGGGGTGGTCCATCATGAACATCCTGCTGGACTTCATGGGCGGCGTCCTGTCCCTGGGCCAGCAGCTCATAACCTGCTGGCGCGCGGGCACATGGGCCCCCATCACCACAAACCCCGTCAAGCTCGGTGCGCTGGTTTTCTCGCGCTTTGGCCCGTAGGGCGCGGCCGTCGGCGCACGGGTGTCAGACGGCTGGCCGGCGGCGCCGCTGCGATGATGCTGTGCTGTCTGGCAATGGCAGGCGGCGCTTAGCCTGCAGTCAGGCCGTCCAGCGGGCTGTGACCACCATGTGCGGCTCGTTTACACAGCAACCCACCACCCGTCGATTGACTTCCTGGTGGATTACTGAGTCCATGACCCCACCCCCGCCCGCCCATTGAAACGCCTGAATCCTGGGCAACAGGCCTGGCGATCACTTCAATGATGATGGACCTCATTTTTGTGCTGCAGGTGTGTGTGGTGGGAGGGGGGATGGGCGAACAATTCTATGTGGGTCTAGACAGGGGCAAGTGTAGTGACGGCACCGCTCAGCATGCAGTGGAAGCATCTGGGCCGCGACGTCAAGGCTCTGTCGCCCCCTAGCTGGCGCATCGCACGCCGCCGACCCGCCCTGCATCGCGCCCCGCCTTTGCCCCCGCCCTAGCTGCTCCCCTGCCTCCGTGGGCGGCCGGTTCGGCGCCGGCAACGCAAAGAGGTCCCGCCGCCGTCCAGCCCCTTGCCCAATTCCTCTTCCTTTTGGAACCCACCGACCGCCCCGCTCCCCCTGCTGCCTCCACCCAATCCGCTATCACAACCCCCAATCCCAACTCCAGACTCACCAAAACCACTGCCACCACCACCTACTCCAATGCCCTAACACCCAACAAACCCCCCCTGCTGCGACCGCCGCCGCCGCCACTACCGAATTTCTCACCCAGCATTATGTATTATACGCGGAGAAGCGCCTCCCCGGCCCCTGCCCCTTGTCGCTGCGCCGCGTGCGGTCGCTGCTGCGCGCGCTCAGCCGCGCGCCGGAGCGGCTGCCGCCGGAGATCGCTGAGGATCTGCTGCTGTCGCTGTCAGATCATGGGTTCGACGTGGATGTGCCGAGGGTGAGCGATCTGGGCATTTGGTGATCTGTATGTGATCTGGGTGCGATCTGGATGATTGTCGGCGCACCCTCAAGAAGGCCGCGGCCGAGCCTCGAGGCGGCTGGGCTGAGTTGTTCTCGACCATTCGATTTGCCGGCTGTGTCGACTCTGGCCGCGGCGGACCGTCGCTTCCCGCCATCTCATCACCCTGGCATGCGAGGCTGGTCGCGCGGCCACTGGCGCCCTTGCCCCTTGTCCTCCCCCAAAACACAACTGGCGCCGCACTCCCCACGACAAGAACGCCCCTTGGTGGCGCACCAGCAACGCACTGCGCTCTGCGCCCCTCGCCTTGCCAAACCGCCCCACACGCGTGCGACCCATCCGTCACAGCCCCAACTGACTCCGCCCCCCCTCCCCAATATGAAAGCAGCCGGCACCCCCCTGCCGAAAAACGCGATCCCGCGCAGGTGCTAAAATACTATTCGGACCACCCGGAGGAATTGCCAGAAGAGGCATTGGAGCACTGCCTGGCCGCCTACTGGCGCGTCGGCGGCGCCGTCGGCATCGCCCGCGGATACAACATGACGCCATCTTATGCGGACTTCGAGGCCGCCGCCGCCG
>NW_014011704.1:0-1636 GCF_000611645.1 Monoraphidium neglectum
GCCCGCGCCCGCGGCCGCGCCCGCCGCCGCCCTCGCTGCCGGTGTCCTCCTCGTCGGAGCGCGCGGCGCCGCGGCCGCGGCCGCGGCCGCGGGCCCTGCCGCGGCCCCGGGCGCCGTCCCTGCGGCAAAGGCGGGCGATTGGGGGTCTGCCATCGATGCAAGCCCTCAACATGCAGCCCGCAACACATTTAGTGGTGCGGCCAGGCCATGCGCCCGCAGCCGCGGAGCCCGTGCGCCTGCAGCTGTGTTGATGTCTTAGGCGTGCGTCAAACCATCATGCCATCCCAACCGCCAGCCAGAGACCCAGGCCGCAGCGCTCCCTAGGGCGCCCTCGCCGCCCCGCACGCACCTGTACGCCGCTGCCGCCGCCGCCGCCGCCCCGGCGCGGCCGCCGCCTCCGCGCCCGCCCTGCAGCACGTCCAAAACAACCAATCACGCCAGGCGCGGAGCCGTTTGTGGCACACTGCTGCACAGCACGGCCCCCAAGCCGACAGACAGGCCCCAAACCCTGGAAACTTCGAGCAAGAAAGCATCCCGCCGTCCCACAAGCAGCAGGCGAGGTCCCCTCTTCCGCCCGCCGCCCACCCGGGCGCCGCCCCCGGCCCCGGTGCCGGCGGCGCCGGCGGCGCGCTGCTGCGCGTGCGCCGCCGCCGCCGCGCGCTGGCGCTCCCTCATGATGTCGAATGGCTCGGCCCGGCCCCCAGGCTCCTGACGGTTCAGCTCCCCCAGAAGGTCCCAGGGGCCCGCGCCTGCGCGGGGCGGGCGCGGCGCGGCGGGCGGCGCTTGGTGGGGTCGGTGCTGTGGCCCCCATCTGGTGCGGCACCATCGATCGCATGTCGAACCTGGGTCTTGAATGTGCTGCTGCTGCTGCTGCTGCTGCTGCTGCTGCTGCTGCTGCTGCTGCTGCTGCGGCGGCGGCGGCCGCTGGTGCTAACACCATTGTCCATGTGACATGGGCATGGACCAGTCCCCCCTGACCAAACCAGAAAATTACCCTCCTCTTCCTCCTCGTCCTGCTGCTGCTGCTGCTGCTGCTGCTGCTGCTGCTGCTGCTGCTGCTGCTGCTGCTGCTGCTGCTGCTGCTGCTGCTGTCACCCATTGGCATGCCATGGCACACATTCTCATGCTGCATGCGCGCAGACCATGCAACCCAGGAGAGCCTCACCCCCAAAGAACTCCTCCTCTTGCTCCTCCTCATCCTCATGCTGCTCCTCATCGTCATCCTCGGGGTCGTAATCCGACCCGGAATCGCTGCCGTATGATGCATCCTCTTCAGTATCCTGCGACGGCGCCATCCCTGCCTGACCAGAGGCGGCAGGAGGGCGGGCGGCCGGGCAGCGGCTCGCGCACCGATCGAAGTTGCGGGCAGCACAGTCGTGCGCGTGAGCGGAGTGCTGGTCCTCCACCTTTGCGAGCCACTATGCGTCGTTAATTTGCTGCATCATTTTCAGGGCTGAACGGCTGGGCTGCGCCGCCACACACGCGCTTGGAGGCTGCGGCGGCGCTTGTTTGGATGCGGCGTCACACCGCACGCGGCGGGCACACCTTGGCGCGCCAAAATGCAGTGCTCGCGGCCCACGATTAAGCAGTCGCTGGATCTGAGAAAACTTATATTACGTATTGAAATGAGCGGCGT
>NW_014011704.1:1675-2539 GCF_000611645.1 Monoraphidium neglectum
CAGTGTCGGATCGTTACACAGAGTAGATCTTTCAGCTGTTGAATTCTCCTCATTTGAAATCCGATATATGCATGATGGGCTAGCACGCCGCGTGTGCCATAGCAGTGCGCACGCGCGTGGAGCGCAGTGCCGCCATTGAGCACATCTACGTAAGTGCCTCGCGCTGAGGCAGCAAGTTGGCATGTTACCGTATTACCGTCCAGGAAAATCACGAGCAGATGTTGTAAGCCCCACCCAACTAGCCTCTTTCAGCTGGATGCCCCAGATGGTACTTGTCTCGGTGACAACGGCCGTCTGCTGACCTGGCTGCCATCTGGGTTGAGCTTCGCGTGGCGGCTGTTTTGATACGAATGGACTCAGCACTCCCAGGCCCTGTCTAGCACACGGCCATGTATTTTAGACGTAATACGCTTGATCCACCTAGCGCCATACCAAGTGACTCTGTGCATGCTTCCATCAACCCGTAAATCAACCTGCATGGCAATCCCATTTGCCAAGCACCCGCTGCCATGACTTTCGCGTCAGCACGTTTGTCCCAGCTGCAGCACATTTTGCCACGAATCATTGCCCGGATTTCACTGGCAGCATACATAACAATTGAATTGTTATGAGACCTCCATGTTGACCACTTGTTACACATCACACCATGACGGCGCACAGCAGACATCGTGCCATGCACACAAACAGCAATGGTGAGCTTACAAATATGCATGCGGCCTGCACAGCGCGGCTGTCACGGATAGCATTGAAGTCATCAAATAATCACCACAAATGCTTGCCCGCTGCACCAACACAAACACCACAAATGCTTGCCCGCTGTACCAGCACAAACACCCACAACCCCCTGCCCCCTGCCCCCTGCCC
>NW_014011704.1:2933-11689 GCF_000611645.1 Monoraphidium neglectum
GCCCCCTGCCCCCTGTCCCCTGCCCCCGCTGCAGAGCCGCGCCGCCTCCTCACGAGCAGCTGTTGTCGCCTGCGTGGGGGAGGGCGGCCCTCAGCGCCGCGTTGGCGGCGCTTTCGGGGTCAAGCAGGCCCAACAGGGCCTGCCCCAGCGCCGCGGGCACGGGCACCCTGACGCGCCCTTCAGCGAGGTCAAGCATCCACGCGGAGGCCAGCCACTCAGGCTCCGGCTCGGGCTCCACCTCAGCTGCGGCCGCCGCTGCAGCAGCACCAGAGGCTTGCAGCGGCCCCTGCTCCCCGTCGCCGCGCGCTGAGGGGTGGAAGCTGCACACCGCCATGGCGGCCGCGCAATGCAGAAAGAGAAAAGCGAGGTGCAGCAGCACCGCGCGGCGCGTCGCGTCACGGGGCGCGTCGGGCTGCAGCTCCTGCCGCGGCCTCTTCGGCCCCCGGTCCGTGCCGCAGCCCTGCCGGCGCCGCTCACCTCCAAATCCTCCCCTGACCAGCGACCCCGCAGCCAACATGACGACAGGGAAGCTGCCACCCGGCTCGAGGTCAAGGTCAAACCCCTGCGCGTGCCCGCCCGTCACCAGCGGGGACGCCGTGACGCGCTGCACAGGGCCCCACGCCTCCACCGGCGGCGCGAGCCTCATCAGCGCCCGCGCGTCCGCCTCGGAGTCCACGGCCTGCAGGGGTAGGGCGGCGCGGCCTGCACCAGGCGCGAACGACGCAACGGCCACCTCCAGCACGCGGCTGTTGTTGCCGCGGGGACAGCGATTGAAAGCGCCGCCGCCGCCGCCCGTCAGCCCGCCACCGAGCATCACAGGCGCGACCAGCGCCGCACGGGGGCCCAGGCACTCAAACCCACAGGCAGCGGCGCTCCCAGGCCGGCTCAGAAACGGCAGGAAGTCAAGGATGTCGCTTGAGGGCGGCGGCTCAAGGCTCAGCGGGGGCCCGCCCGCCGCCTCCGCCAGGCCGAGTAGGCGCCAGAACCCAGGAGCGCCGAAGTCGACGCGGACCCCGACCACAGCCGGCGCATGGAAGTCGTCGCCAAAGCCGCCGCCGCTGAAGCTGCCGCTGGGGCCGCCCGCGTGCGCCGCCAGCCGCGGGTGCACGTTCCGCAGCACCAGGCCCGCCAGCCGCTGTGCGGCGCGGCTGGCGACCCTGTCGTTGTACACGGCGGCGTGCGTCGGCGGAGGGCCGAAGAGGGCGTCGTACAGAACATCTGGGTCCTCCAGATTGGGGACGTGGCGGCCGGCGTGAGGGGCAGCTCGCCGTCTGCGGCAAAGGCCGGCGCCGGCTCGTCGAAGCCGTCGACCAGCGGGGGAATGGGCGCGAACAGCTCGCCCTGGCGGCCGTCGGCGCCGAAGTTATCATCGTCCCACTCCTCGTCGCCGCCGATCGCCACCTGCGGCGCGAGGAAGCTGACGGGGGCCTGGAGGCCGCCAAAGCCGGCGGCTTGCAGGCCGCCAAAGCCGGCGGCGACCTGAGGCTCTCCAAAGGCGGCGGCCTGGAGGCCGCCAAAGCCGCCGGCCTGGAGCTCTCCGAAGGCGGCAGGCTGGAGGCCGCCAAAGCCGGCGGCTTGCAGGTCGCCCCAACCAGCGGCGGCCTGGAGCTTGCCAAAGGCGACGGGCTGGAGACCGCCAAAGCCGGCGGCTTGCAGGTCGCCAAAACCAGCGGCGGCCTGGAGCTCTCCGAAGGCGGCGGCCTGGAGGCCGCCAAAGCCGGCGGCGGCCTCGGGCTCTCCAAAGCCGGCGGCGTGAAGGTCGCCAAAGCCGGCGGCTTGCGGGCCGCCAAAACCAGCGGCGGCCTGGAGGTCTCCAAAGCCGACGGCCGGGAGCCCGTCAAAGCCTGCGGCTTGCGGGCCGCCAAAGCCGGCGGCTTCATCTTCCCTGAGCGGGATGAGTTGGTTGACGCGGATGCCGTCGCTGATTTTGGTGTTGGGCGCGGGCAAGGGCAAGGCACTGGAGGCGGGATGAAAGAGGGGCAACGGGGGGTTTGGCCGCACACAGGCGAAGTGCCCGCCGCCGCATCTCGCCAGCGAGGTTGGTGCGAATCAGCCGATTTGGCGTGTCCTGCACGCCGGGTAGCGAGCTTGCACAAAACGCCGTTTGGAAACATCCCTTGCTGGTCCAGATGTGCCCGACTTCTGAAGGTCGGGCTAGCCGAGCGACCCTTTAATTTCATCCGCTCCATCCTGTGCGCATCACCTGGGGCCGGCGTCCTCGACGAGGTCCAGATGCCTGTTTCGTGCCCATTTGCAAGCTTGTCGCACAACGCGCCTACGCGCCGCATCGACGCCCCTCATGTCGGTCTCCTGGGTCCCGACAAGCCGGGGTGCGTGGCGGTGTTGCAGTCATGTTGTGTTGAGTCTGATGGTGGCTTGTTGCGCCGCGCTGCGGGGTCAATTCTCATGATGCACAAGTGCCACTATGAAGTGCCACCATTCTTAGATTCCTTTGTGCGGGTGTGCTTGGCTTTAATAGCACCAGCATTGTGCGGAGCGGACGCATGCATTGCTGTGCAGCAGTGCGCCAAACGCGGTGTGCGGCGTGTTTGACTGTCACGCCTCGGTCGTCGCCAACTCCTCACCGGCCTTATTTAATCCTCAGAGTTCCTTGAGATAACATATGCTGGTCGCCTATCACGGGGATGTCCCTACACAAGCCAAGCATGCGCTTGCTTTGGAACCAAGCGTGCGCGAGCTTGCAAACAATATCGATTCTGGTGATTATATACATATGATGTTTTTCAACGATCCAAACAATGTGAAAACGCCGGCAGGCGGACGTGCAACACAATCGTCACCTGACCTCCTCACTGCCTCAAACGCGCACACGCACAAACAGAACATTCGATTGATTATCCAGTATGTTTACCAGATAACCACATGTCCTCCGTCCCTCTCATACGAGCGATCGGTTTGTGACATGTCCTCCAGTGCTGTTCGTCCAGCCTAGCAAATCGCCCATAACACGGGCTGCGGGACCCCGGGTGCGCTCGGAACCCAGCCCCTGCCTCTACAGGCAGCCCCGTGCCCGCTTGGGGCAGGGGGTGGACGGGCGTCCGCGGCAGTGCTGCACCCCTGGTGCTGCGATACTGCTCAGTGCCCCTGGAGCCGAGCGGGGGGGAAAAGGATGGCCGCAAGGCTGTCTGCCTAACGGTTGGCCGATCCCCGTAAGGCTCCCCGTAAGGGGCCGCGGCCCACTTTCTCCACCATCCCACCCTGGTAAGTCTGGCGGCGCGAGGTAAGCGCGGGGCGCACCGTGCAGCCGCCTCCCCGTGGCGCGCCCTGTGAGTAGGTGGGAGGGGCCCCGGCCGGCTGGCCTGTAGCCCCTTCCTTGCCGAAACCAAGAGCTGCACATTCTCTTTTTTGCTTCGGGTTGCATGCATCGCGTGGTCGCTTTGCCAACGTTACTCCTGTAAGTACAGAGCGCGAGGCAAGCGCCCCATCAGCATGAGCTTGCTAGTGCTCGCTTGAGGACGCGTCAAACTTCAAAGGACGTCCGTCACTGAGAGTTCATTGCCCCTCACATGTCAGGCTGCTTCTGTGTGCACTGTGGCTGTCTGCACTCAACGTTGTGGCATTAAAGCTGACAGCTCTGCCGTGTCGTGCAGCCGACCGCTGGCCCGGTGTTGCGCCGTCCCATCCCTGATAGACACGAGCCCACGCATGGAGGGACCGCATTGCACCTGGTTGCATGGCTCAGACAGCGACATTCAGCATCGGAGTCCACCAGAAAGCGATGGCATTTTTGGCAAATATTAGAGGCATGCGCACAGCGCTAGATGGAATGCCATCAGAAAAAGTGGGCCTCAAAGCGCCCGAAAGCGACACAAGCGCATGGCATTTTAATCTTCAGGGGCGTGGCAGCTTCAGGCAATACATATTTAGAGGCAATACACATTTTGAGTCTGCTGTCGCGCTCCTTGCCAGGCGCTTTGGTCCCGCCCTTAGTCATCTTCGTCATCGAGGGCTGTCAATGAAGTCGGTCTGGGCGGGGGCTGCCTCGACTTTCAGCCCCCTACACGAGGCGCCGGGTGCGGCAAATACGCTTTCTACTGCTGTGAAACCTACTGCTTCTCCTCCTCCTCCTCCTGCTGCTGCTGTTGCTGCCGCTGCTGCTGCTGCTGCTGCTGCTGCTGCTGCTGCTTCTGCTGCTTCTGCTGCGGCGGCGGTGGCGTTGACGGCGGTGGGTGCGGCCGCAGCAGCTTTGGGATCTTTTCGTCCTGGCGGCGGCCGCCTTTGCGTATCTGCTTGCTGCGGCTGATGCGACGCGCGTCAGCATGGTGAACCCCAGAACCCATGCCACCTGCCGCCCCGCTGCCATCAGAGCGCCAAGCCGAGCATGCCCGTGCCCTTGAAACCAGGCGTGTGCGAGCTCGCCTACAAAAGTGACAGACAAATGGATGCTTCACTTCTCCCATCATGCAGACGGCGAAACACCGCCGGCAGGCGGACGTGCAGCAACACAACCGTCATCTGACCTCTCCACTGCCTCAAAGGCCCACACGCATGTACGAAATGTTTCAGCTATCTTCTTCTATGTAGCAACTCATCATGTATCCTCCGTCCCTCTCATACGAGCGATCGGTTTGTGACATGTCCTCCAGTGCTGTTCGCCCTGCCTCGGGACCAAATCGCCCATAACACGGGCTGCGGGACCCCGGGTGCGCTCGGAACCCAGCCCCTGCCTTCCCAGGCAGCCCCGCGCCCGCTTGGGGCAGGGGGTGGACGGGCGTCCGCGGCAGTGCTGCACCCCTGCTGGTGCAGCGATACTGCTCAGCGCCCCTGGAGCCAAGCGGGGGGGAAAGGGATGGCTGAAAGGCTGTCTGACCTAACGGTTGGCCGATCCCCGTAAGGCTCCCCGTAAGGGGCCGCGGCCCGCTTTCTCCACCATCCCACCCTGGTAAGTCTGACGGCGCGAGGTGAGTGCGGGGCGCACCCTGCAGCCGCCTCCCCGTGGCGCGCCCTGTGAGTAGGCGGGAGGGAACGCTGGCCTCACGGCCTGCAGCCCCTTCCTTGCCGAAACCAAGAGCTGCACACTCGCTTGTCTGCTTTGGGGTTGCATCCACCGTGTGGTTGCTTTGTTGTGCCTGCTCCTGCCTCAGAAGTGCATGATGCACGCGCCCGGCCCCGGGGTCAGCACACGCCCTGTCAGGTCGCGCTTGCCAGAGCTTGAGAATGCGTCAAACCTCCAAGGGGACGCCCGCCAATGAGCCACCGTTTCCTCTTGCCCGTCAGGCTACTTCTCCGTGCACTGAGGCATATGATTTGTACTGAAAGCTGTGCCATCAAGCTCTCGAGGGCTCTGCTGCGTGTCGCCGACCTGGCCCTGGTCTGGTGCGGCGCCGCCCCATCCCTGACAGACATGAGCCCACGCATGAAAGGTCCCCACTGCAGCGGGTTGCCTGGCCCAGACAGCAACATGCAGCATGGCAGTCCACAGTTGCAGTCCACAAAACGCGATGGCAGCTTCAGCAGAGATTTGAACGAAAGGCATGCATACAGCAGAGCGAGTGGAACACTGATACAATGAAATGGGCCTCAAAATAAACCAAGAGCAACAGAAGCACAGGGGCGGCGTGGCGGCGTCGCATTCAGACAAAATGCAAGTGGAGAAGTCTGCCGGCGCGGTGCTTGCCAGGCGCATCTGCCCTAAGATTCCGCCCTTAGTCATCGTCGTCATCCAGTCCGGTCAAGTCAACGAAATCGGTCTGAGTCGGTGGCGCGCAAACAGTGGGCCACCTCGGCTTCCAGCCCCCAACACGAGGCGGCGGCTGCGGCGACCGCGCTTGCTCCTGCTTCACAACCCATCGCTCCTCCTCCTCCTGCTGCTGCTGCTGCTGCGGCGGCAGCGGCGTCGCCTTGTCGCCCCGGCGGCGGCCCTCGGTCGCCTGCTTGCTGCGGCTGACTCGAGCGCAGCGCGCACCCAAACCGCTGCCACCTACCGCCCCGCCGCCATCAGGGCGGCCCGCAGAGGCACGCGCGTGCTTGGAGGCCGCTGCACCGCCGGCAGTGAAATTGGCGCTGCTGGTCGCCGGGCCGCCCTGCCTGGCCTCCGCAACCACAACCGCATCTGTTGCGGCGCGCTTGCGAGCGGGAGGCGCCGCTGCGTTCGCAACCGCCGCTTCAAGTGTGCGGCCGTGACGCCTCTGATGTTCAATCTGCTGCTGCTGCTTCTGCTGCTGCTGCTGCTGCTGCTTCTGGTCCCGTTGCTGCTGCTTCTGGCCCTGTTGCTGTTGCTCCTGCTGCTGGTACTTGTGCTCAGTTGCCTGCTGCTGCTGCTGCTGCTGCTGCTGCTGCTGCTGCTGCTGCTGCTGCGGCTGCTCCTGCTGCTGCTCATGCTTTTGCTGCTGCTGCTGATTCTGCTGCTGCCCCGCGTGGAGGCCACTGGGCGGCCACGGCTCATCGTCGCAGCTGTAAAACCCACTGTCTCGGTTCCGGCTGCGTCCTGTCAGGTGGTCCTGCTCGTTCTTCTGCTGCTCCTGCTCCTGCTCCTGCCGCTGCTGCTGCTCCTGTGCCGTGGCGCCCAACTGCCCTCCAATCCCGTGCAGTCTATCCGCCCGCTGCTCCCCAAACGCGCCGACTGCCCCCTGCTGTGGCCCGAACGCAGGATGCCGAGACGGCGCCTGCGCCTTGCGCTTGCCGCCGCGCCCAGGCGGCAGCGGGCACTGCGCCTTGTGCGACTCGTTCATCGCCGCCGCCGCCGCGCCCCGCGGCGGTGGCTGCGGGGGCAGCGGCGAGGGGCTGGCGCCCACTGCATGGGCCCCCCAGCCCTCTGCAGCCTCTCCCTCCCCGCCGGCCACCAGCCCCTCTGCATCGGCAGCGCTTTCCTGCCCTCCGTCCTCCTGCCCTCCCGCGTCTTCTTCGAGCGCGACCAAGGCCGGCCCCTCGTCCCCCTCCGCCCTCCGCCGCGCCTGCTGGGCACGCCGCTGTCCCCTTGCCTTCGAAGGCGCCCCGACGGCCCCCAGCTCGCGCGTCCGCTCACGAACAGCCGGGTCTGCTGGGGCTGGCGCCGCAGGTGGGTCTGTATTCTGACCCACTGCCACCACGGCCGCCAGTCCGCCGCGTGTGCCGCGACCCTGAGAGCCGCCGCCGCTAGCCTCCGGCAACACGGCCGCCGGCGTCGCACGAGGGCTGCTCCAGCTCCCGCCGCAGCTGGAAGCATCGCCCCGTGGCGCGCCCGGGGACGCTGCCGGGGGCGTGGGCGGCGCCCCTGCCTGCGTCGTGCCCGGTGGAAAGCCAGGGGCCTCCTGCTGCACTCCAACCAGCTCGCTGGCGCCTCGGCTGTCGCTCGGCGACCCCTCCTCACGCGCCTGCCCCTCCTCCCCGCCCTCCTTGGCCCCGCCGGCGTGCAGGCGCCGCCGGCGCAGCGGCGGCTCGCCCTGCAACCGCCCGCCTGGGTCGCCGCCGCGGCCAGCTCCGCTGCCATGAACCCGGCTGTCTGCCTCCTGCCCCTCGCCACCCCAAGACTCCTCCTCCTCATCTTCCTCTGTCGAGGTGACTAGATCCACAACTTCCTGCTGCTGCTGCTGCTGCTGCTGCTGTTGCTGCTGCTGCTGCTGCTGCTGCCCCCGCGTCCGGAAGCGGGCCGCCGCCGCCAGCCGCGGCGCGCCGCTCGCCGCGCCCGGCGGCAGCCCTGCCGGCGCTGGCCGCGCACTCGCCGCCGCTCGCGCCTGGGCAGCCGCGGCGCTGCGCTTCCCCGCACGCGCGGGCGCGTCGCCGCGCTTTGGCGCCCGCGGGCGGCTGCGCTTCCGCTTCTTGGATGCGGCCGTCCGCTGCTCTGGCAGGCCCTTGCCCCACTCAAAGCCGTCAGAGTGCTGCTGCTGGTGCTCATCCCCCTCCTCCTGCTGCTGCTGCTGCTGCCGACGATGATCCTGCGCCACCTCCACCCGCACCTCATTTTCCTCCTCCTCCTGCTGCCCTTCCTCTTCTCCTGCTTTGTCCCCCTCCTCCTGCTCCTGCTCCTGCTCCTGCTGCTCCCCCTCCTGCTCCTCCTGCTGCTGCTGCAGCGCCTGCCACACCCCCGGCTGTCGATCGGGATCATCCTGCCCGGCCAGGTGGAGAGGGTACGTGCAGCGGTGGCGCCGCGAGATGCGGCTCAACACCACCACCTCACCGGCCGAAGGAATGGCAGGGCATGGACGCCGCACGCAGGCGCAACGCGCACATGCAACCCTATGCCCGTCGCCCCGTCCGCCGCCTCTGCCACCCACAGATGTGGCCGCGTGCAGAGGCGCTCACGCGACAGCCTTGAGCGCGCCCCGGGAATGGGCACAAGAACAAGTGCACGCAGTGACACACACACACACACACACACGCACGCACACACACACACACGCACGCGCGCACCCACACACACACACATCCTGAAACCCTGAACCCTAAACCCGTATCCCGGCTCACTCAAACCACCCAAACTGCGGGCTTTGCGCCACACCTGGAAGTTTGGCAGCGGGTAGCCCGCGTGCCCGCCGGGCGGCGGGTCGCCGCCGGTCGCCGCGCGCACAACGCTGGCGGTCATCTCGATGCCCATGAGTAAGGGGACCGCGTTGCCCACCTGCTTCAGCTTTTCAGGCAGGGTGTTGCCCTCGACGGCCCTGGGGGTGGTGGGGTGAGCGCACGATTTTGTGAGGTGGTGATGCTTGTGGTGCCTTTCAGAGTTTGTGGGTTTGGGGTATGTTGTGTGCTGTGTGTGTGCTGTGTGTGTGTGTGCGTGTGTGTGCGTGTGTGTGTGCGTGCGTGCGTGCGTGCGTGCG
>NW_014011703.1:0-11290 GCF_000611645.1 Monoraphidium neglectum
GGGAGGTGGCGCCCCTCTCAGCGCCCCCATGCGGCACCTTTGGCTGGGAGGGGTGCCTGGGGAGGAGCCGTGCAGGGCGGGAGCTTGGGGCAGAGTGAAATTCACGTTTAAGCGTCCAAGGGGAAGACGTTGCGAACAACGTCAGCGCTGAGTCGCGCGGCCTTCTGTCCTCAAGCCCCCGTTACCTTGTAGTAGAAGAAGTCGTACAGGCGCACTATGTGGTGCTCGTCGTTGGGGTCGTGGCCGTTGACGTACCTGGGGGTGGGGGCGCAGTTTTGAGTGCGAGCGTCGGTGAGTGTGTGTGTGTGTGTGTGTATGTGTGTGTGTGTGTGTGTGTGTGTGTGTGTGTGTGCGCGCGCGCGCGCGCGGGCGTGTTTGTGCGAGCATGTGTGCATGAGTGCAGGTGTAAACATGGGCAGTGGAGGGGGCTGGAACGAAAAAGCATACGGGCGCATGTGGGGACGCCGTTATGTCTGCGTCTGTGCAGGAAGACAGGATTTGGCTAAATGCACCACGCGCCCAGCTCGCACCACACCAAGTGCGCCGACAGCACCACGCCAGGACTGGGTCCAGTGCCCCCTAGGCAATCCATGAACGCAAGCCAACTCCACCCGAGGCCAGATCAACCTCACCTCAGCAGCTTGATCTCGTCCAAGGACTGGTCAAAGTAGTCCTTGTTGTTCTTGATGATCTTGAGGCACACCAGGCCGCCCGTGGCCACGTCCAGCGCCTGCACCGCCTGGCTGAACGCCGCGCTGCCAAGGAAGTCCATCACCTGGGCCGCGTGAGTAGGCATGGTGAAGGGTGGTGCGCGGGCGTGCCTTGGACGGCCCTTGCTCAAAGCCGAAGTGCTCCAGAGGTCGACGGCCCGGCGGGGCGCCGCAGGGGGCGCTGGGATTTGGGGACACCACTCCCGCCGCCAACGCCGCCCCCTTAGCACAGCGCACACAGGGCTCTGGCCGAAGTAGGTGCCCTGGCCCCTGCCAGCTGGCGCTGTTGACCATATGGTGGCGGTAAGGACCATCCAAAACACACACGCACCCATACCCACATGAACACACTCATACACATCCACAAACGTGCACGTGCACACAAACACCCATGTGCATGCGTACATACACACATGCACATGCAACACACACGCTCTCACACCCACCTGGTAGCGCCCCGCGATGAGGTCGTTGCGGCGGATGGGGAATTCCTTGGAATCCTCAAACCCTGTGCGCCGCCGCCTGCAGGGGGTGAGGTGGCGGCGTGAGCGCAGGGTCTGGGGACGCAGCGCGCGGCTGGCAAGCAGGCCTCTGCAAGAGGGGCGTGGCCGCGCGTGGGCGCCCGGGTCGCAGGGACGAAAGCCTGCCGACCGCCGCGCCGCAGCGCGGAGCGCAGCCGGGCGCAAACCGGCGCGGCACAGGGACCGCTGCAAGCACAACCACCAAGGCAGGGCTTGGGACCCGTCGCAGTCGGTTCGTGTGCCCATTTGCAGTGAAAGATGCGCCTCGCCGGGGGCAGGCCAGCCAAGAGGGTCCCACCTGTGCACCACCCTCAGGTCAAACACCTCATACTTGGCGTCAATGTAGGCTGGGTCGTACTCGTACAGCAGGTTGCCAGACTGATGAGAGACACGCATGCGCGCGCGCGCGCGCGTGTGTGTGTGTGTGTGTGTGTGTGTGTGTGTGTATGTGTGCGTGAACATGCGAGTGTGCTTGTGGGAGTTGCGTGCAATTGGTGCCAAGGTGGGTTCAGGGGGGGCTCAGGGGTGGCGAGTATGCAAGCAGGCATGTGGCAAGCGGGAATAGCCATGTCACTCGGCACCGCAAACGGGACACACGTGCGCGCGCACACACACACACACATGTGCAAGCGTATACGCAAACACAAACTCATCACATGGCAGCACAGCAACGACACCCGCGCTCGTGTCAAAACCAGTCACGCCCTCCCCTGGCACCTCCCGCGCCCATACACGCCCCACCTCGTCCACCACGTATCGGGCCCCGGGCGTGTCGGTGATGTCGGTCGCGCGGTCGCTGGCGCTGCGGGCCGCAGGGGACAGCACGGCCCCTGGAGTCGGCCCAGGTTGGAGCGCGCAGCCAAGGGGCGACGCGCAGGGGAGAGGGGTCAGGAACCAGGCAATTTTCTCGAGTCATGATCCCAACCACGGCTGATCAAGAGATCCGGTCTAAGGCATACAAGCAGCTGGTTGCGTGGTTTGTTTGGTGCGCATCCCCCCAGCTCACCCTGCGGGTCGCCTAAGCTACCCTCCTCGTCCTCGCCCCGGGCGGCTCCGACGCCGCCGCTGCCGCCGCCCGCGCGCCCGCCGCCGCTCACGCTGCCGTCGTCGGCGCCACCGCCCGCCGGGCTGCCGCTGGCGCCGGCGCGGCCGGCGTCGCTTGCGGCTTGACACGAGTGCTGTGTGCTGCTGCCGGCGCCGCTTGCGGCGGGCGTGCAGAACGTATCCTCCTCTTCGCTCACAAACAGGGGCCGCGCCAGCGATACAGGTGGCCGCCGCGCCGCGCCCCCCGCGCTGGGTGATGCCTGCTGCTGCTGCTGCTGCTGCTGTTGCTGCTGCCGTTGTCTCGCTCCCTGCTGCAGGCCCGGGCTGCCCGATGCACTTCCGGGCCCCTGCGCCTGCAGCTGCTGGCTGGAACTCCTGCCCGCACTGGATGACCCCTGCACTCGCTGTGGCTGGCCAGGGCTGCCGCCTGCACTGCCAGGCCCCTGCACTGGATGCTCCTGCTGCTGCTGCTGCTGCTGCTGCTGCTGGTGTGACGGCGGCGGCGGCAACTGAGGAGGGCGTCCGTCAGCCCTGCCCTCAACCGCCTGCTGCTGCTGCTGCTGCTGCTGCCGTTGCAGCGGCAGCGGCAGCGGCGGCGCGACCACCGCCATTGAGCTGTCGCAGCTGCTGCCCGTCGCGCGCCGCGACTGCGACGGCGATAGCTGGTGCGACACCAGGCTCTTGCTGCGCGTGGCCTCCGCCGCGGCCGCTGCCGCCGCCGCCGACGCGGACGCCGGCCCCTCCCACCATGTGTCCAGCTGATGCGCGCTGGCGCTGCTGCCCTGCCGCAGCGGGGCGCCCGTGTCGAGGGCGGCCGTGCAGAAGGGCAGCACGGCGCCGCCGCCGCCGTGCTTGCCATGGTGGGAGCCGTCTGCCAAGTGCAGGGGCATGTAGGCGCGGAGGCTTGGTTAAGCGGCGGGAGCGGGCGGGTGCGCCCAGACGAAGGCCCCAAACCCACGCAGGCAGGGCCGGCCCAAGCTCATGCCTCCCCACCCAATGGGTGAGCAGAAATCTGCTCTATGCTCTGGAACAAGGCCTGGCCATCACGCAGCCCTCTGGCAACGCCCCCCTCTGCCGCCGCAGCCCCACGCCGCGCCTGCCGCCAGGGCCGCACCTTCGTCATCCGATGCGCCCCCGGCCCCGCCCGGCCCGTGGCCCGGCCCCGGCCCTGGCCCCAGGTCCGGCGCCTCCTCTGCGGTGCGGCTGTGGCTGCTGGCCCACGTTGAGAACACGCGCTCGGCGCGCGCCTCATGCACCTCCTCTTCCTCGTGGGTGGGCGGCGTGACCGGGAAGCTGAACCCGCCGCCGGCCTGCGCCGCGGCGCTGCCAAACGCGCTCGCGCTGGACTCACTGGGTGCGAATTCAGGCATGGATGCAGGAGCGGCGTGGCGAGGAGGGACGCGGGAGGTTCGTGAGCAAGCGCGGGGCGCGGCAGAGCAGAGTGCCTGCGGTTCCCCACCAGCAACGGCAGCCGCCGCCGCCGCCGCCGCCATGGCCTCGCTGTTGGTGACGGGGCCGGGCCCTCCACAGCCCTTTGCATCATTGCATGTGATGAGAACACCAGGACCCCACCTTTGCAGCGGCCCCATCCAGCTGCTGCCCTCGCCACTGTCCCCTAAACCGCTGCCGCCACTGCCTCTGCCTCCGCCGAGCCCCAGCGGGCTCGGCCGCGGCGCCGCCGGCCCCCCGGGCGGCGAGGAATGGTGGTCCCCCGCGCCCTGCCCCGCCGCGCCGCCGCCGCCGCCGAGCCCTAGCACGAAGCCGCGCTCGCTGCCGACGTCGCTGGTGCCGCCCAGCACTGACCCGTGAAGCACATCAAGCGAGCTCGCGCGGCTGCCCGCCGCCATGCGCAGTGCGATGTCGAATATTCCGGGCAGGTCCCCGCTGCTGCCGCTGCCGCCGCCGCCAGCGGGCGCGTCGCCACGCGCCGGCGCCGGCGCCCCTGCTCCCGGGCCCCCGCCGCCGTCGCCACCGGCGGCGCCGGCCTGCTCCCGCGACGCGTCCGCCTCCCCGCTGTTGCTGCTGCCTCGCGGAGCGAAAGACTTGGCGGGCGGCGGCGGGAGCGCAAACTCAATCTCCGCGTCTGTAATCACGGCCTCGAGCATCACCACGCCGCCGCCGCTGCTGCCGCCGCCACCGCCGCCGTCCCCCAGCCCCTCCGCCCCACCCCGCTTCGCGCCGCCCGAGAAGCTGCCGCCGCGCCCGCCGCCGCCCGCCGCGCCCGGCGCGCCGGCGTCCTCCTCCCCCCAGTTCGCGGCGCCGCCTTCGAAATCGCTGTCCAGCTCGTCAATGAAGCTGTTTGACAGAGACTCGACCCGCGACAGCCCGGGCTTCGCCTCCGACGCGCTGCTGCGGCGGCTGGGGTCCTTCGTTGGCGTCGTCACCGGCTCCGCAAACGTGATGCCCGCGGGGCCCTCGTCCCAGGCTGCCTCCTCGCCGCCGCCGCCGCTGTCCGCTGCGGGCGCGCCGGTGCTAGCGCCGCCTCCGCCGTCGTCGCCGGCGGCGTCGGCGTCCCCGGGGCCCCGCACGCATGGCAGGGCTGCAACAACCAAGTCACGCAAGGGGGCCGAAGGTACCAGAAGTGGGTACAAGGCGTAAGAACGTGCCTGGCCACCCAGCAAACACGCCAACTCCATTGTGGAGAAACCCGCAGCCCTGAAGTGTCCTTTGCAGCACCGCCAGCCCTCACAGCGTTGCGCTCCCAAGGACGCCGCCGCCTGCCATCGCTGCTGCGGCGAGGCTCCACTCTAGACCGCCACAACTACGCTGCCAACAATCACCCAAGCTCCAGCACACACATACACACACACACACACACACACACACACACACACACACACTCATGGTATCACCCGCACGCGCTGCGCGCACACACCTCCAGGAGACGACAGACTGGCAGAGCTTGAGGGGCTCCTGCTGCCGTCGCCTGGGGGGCTGCCTGCGCCAGGCGTGCTCGCAGACGCGGGCGTGGCGCCCCCGCTGCTGCTGGCGCCCGTCCCCTGGAGGCCCAAGCCGCGAAGTATGTCAACGGAGGACTCGTCGTCCTTCACATGCAAAAGAGGGCAGTGAGAGAGGGGTGCCATTTGCCGACGGTGCAGCCTGGAGCGAGCCCTGGGGCACCACCGCCGCCGGTGCATTTGAGCCGCGCCACGACCGGCCCCGGAACCCCCACCGGGACTAGGCGCCTGCCCCCGACCAGCCAGCCAAAGTGAGGCCGTCCCCGCAGCCCGCTGTGCTTCCCGGGGCACGCAGTCGGTGCCTGTGCATCGGCCCGCCCCTGGACCCCTCCGCCGCCGCCGCCGCCGCCGCCACGGGCGCTAGCAGGCTGCGCACCTGCCCGCGTTCGAGGTGCTGCGCCGCAAACTCGTCCTGCCGCGACACCTCGCGCCGCCAATACCCGACGTCGTCGTACCCCTCGTACTCATCCACATCCGGGTCCTCATACAGCCGCGTCGAGCCTGGGCGCGGCGCGGGGCGGCGCGGCGCGCATGGGACGCGGGCGGCAGGGACCCTAACAGCGCCGGGGGGTCGGGGACCGGCGCGTGCCCGGTCTGACGGGCCGCGAGCGTGCTGGTGCGCGGGTGGCCACGCTGAGGCCGGCGGCAGCGCACATAAAGCGCGTGTTCTGAGGACCCACGGGCCAGCCGCAGGCGCAGGAGCTGCTGCATGGCGACAGGGGCTGACAGTCGCTAATCGTGGCGCCATTGCGCACGCCTCCTCGTGCACACGTCCTGTGCATGGCAAGGGCGCATGCCGACGCCCGGCGTTGTCCCAGAGGTCCGTACATGCAGCGTGCTGTCCTGCGACCGCTGTCTCACTGCCCACGGCCCGCCAACGCGGTTTGCAAGGGTGAACGCACCGCTCAGCCTTCGGGTCAGCGTCGCTTCGGCGCTCTGCCAGCGCCGCAGCGGCGCTTCCTCCGCCTGCTTGAGCAGGTCTTCATCATCCCTGTGTACGTCAAGAGCGATTGGATGAGCGCATGGGCCGCGATCGTGAAGAGGAGGTCAACTTTTAGATCAATCCCGCGGCCTACGCACCGTGTCACAACGGCCTCTGCCGATTTCGCTCGATGCTCGCCATCGTGTTCTCCGCGCCCGCTGCTGCTGCTCGCGCCATCTGCACCAGGCTCTCCGTCCTCTTCGTCCGCGAGCTCGCCCCCCTCCTCCTCCTCTTGGGGTCCTTGCAGGTCCTGGTTAAGCTGCTTCAACACTGCTTCAGCCGCGTCTGGGAAGTGGGCCTGCAGGAACGACAGCACCTGGCCCAGAGTCTGATCTGCGTATTGCTCCTCCTCCCCTGCCATTTTTAGGGCCTCAGCTCCACCGTGAGGCAAGCCATGACACTCTGCAGGCTGTATGGGCTCGCAGGTGGGCGGGGAAGCGAGCGCGGTTTCAATTGACGTCAGCAGCAGCTGCCATCCGCTCGTTGCAGCTTTGCAAGTTGTTGGCAAGTCTGGCCGGCCCCCGCTGGACGAATGCAGGAAGTGCCGGTGTATTGGCGAATCCCCGACCGTGGCGCATGGCGCAGGTCTGCCTTGAAGAGACCGTCGTCGTCCCACAATTCAAGTGGGAGTATTGACGCAAATCAGGGGGTGGGGAGGGATGCCTGCGAGGGTTGCCTGAAGCGTATCAAGTGTCAGCCAGCCCATTGACCTCCAGCTGACTGCCTTGGCCTTGAACTTGAGAGCACATCATAGCACACCGGAGATCATATGAGGTGAGTTGTTGTGACAAGTCCAGCCAGGCGGCCCGAGCGTTGTGCACAGACTCGCCACCTCATGTACCACGGCCAGCGCCGCGCAGAGCAGCGCACTCTGCACGTGCAGCCAGATGCAGGGATGCGAGGGCTGCTTTTCGCGCCGAACCCGCCGCAACGAGGCTGGGCTGCAGACGCCGCCACCTCTGCTGCAGCCAGTGCACGACGCGGCTGCAGCCAGTGCACCAGCCGGCGCGTTGGCCCATAGGAATTTTAACGATACGAACGGCTTTACACGCGAACCGGACCGCATGCACCACGTGTCATGATTTTGGACGCATGCGCAACCATGCGGATGCGACAAGGGAACCAGGAACCCGCAGAGTCATCAACAGGGCAACCCACAGAGCAGGCGCCCCGCAGGCCGGGACACGGCAGCCACCCGGCTGCGGCCGCAGGCTTCTGCGAGAGCCTGAGCCCCTCAACGGAGTCCCCCTGTGTGCAAGCCGCCGCCTCGCCAGCTCTGGACGTGCCAGCCGCCTTGGCCACCCCCTAGGCCTGGCCGGCCGCCTGCGGATATCTTTGCGCCTGTCACTCCTTTGGCGCGATCATGGTCTCTGGCCGCACCCAGGCATCAAACTCCTCGCTGCTGAGGAGGCCCAGGCTCATGGCCGCCTGCGGAGGGGCAAGGGGCGAGGCACGGGAAGCAGGAGGCCTAGATCAACCAATCGGGCGCAGATCAGATGTCGTGGCCCAAATCAAGGGCTTTGAACCAGACCAAGTGCTTTTGCGCAGGTACAGCAGGGGGATCAGCGCTTGGTACAAGGAGTGGCGCTGCTTGAACAAACAGGCCTGGAATGCGGGCCACCTCAAGGGCATGAGCAGCACCCGCGCGGCCCCGCCGCGCACGCCCCGCAAAGCGCACGCCTTGCGCGCAACCTCCCCTCTAGCTCGCGGCCTGCGTGGCCCCCACCCCCACAGGACCCCCAAACACCGCGCCCCGCGCGCGCCTGCTTGAGGGTGGTGTGCTCCTTGTGGGCCTTCTTGGCGGCGGCCGCGGCGTTGTCGTAGCCGATCTTGTTGTTGAGCGCGGTGACGAGCATGAGGCTCTCGTGCAGCAGCTGGTCAATGCGCTTGCGGTTGGCCCTGGTTTGGGGGTTGACAGGGTGGAAACAGCCAATCCTATTAGCTTGAGTGGGTGCGGTTTTGGAGCCTGATGGTTGCTTTGGACTAATAAGTGTGCTCCTGATTTGATTTGCCCCGGGCGGTCCGCGCTGCTGGGGGTGCTGGGAAAGATACAGGTTGCGGGGGCAGGCCTGCAGGGGGCTAGGCAGGCGTGTGGTGGCTGCGCAGGCAGGGCGGCACGTGGCGACACCCCCTCCGCAAGTCTCACTGGATGCCGACGACGCAGTTGGACGCGAAGGAAGACGACGCATCTCCCAGCAGGCGGACGCTCTGTCACGGAGAGGGGCGGGTCACGGGGCGGCACACGGGAATGCCCCCGGCGAGGCAGGCTTGTGAGGGCTCAAGAACGGATTTCATGTGTGCCAAAGCCGTTCGTGGCAGGGGGCACGCGTCGGGCGTGTCTGGCTCAACAACTGGTGATGACACAGCATCCCCCTCACAACTTTTGGATGCGCGAACGCTCGCGTCCCCCAGGGCTGCGCCCAGCCCAGCAGGCCGCAGGTGTGATGGGTTCAGGCTTTGGGGGCAGCACGGCGCGTCCCTCCACCCTCACCTGCAGCAGCGCGGCGATCATCATTGGCTTGAACACGTTGAGCTCGAAGTGGCCGTTGCTGCCCGCCACGCTGATGCCCGCGTTGTTGCCCATGACCTGCGGGGACAGGGGGTAAACAGGGGAAGGGCGGAGGCGGGGGGGAATAGGGGGCCAGTCAGAGGGGAGGCTGTCAGGAAAGCAGGGCGCCTCATGGTGCCAGCACCTGGCACAGCACATCCCGCTGCAACCCCCCTGCCTTCACAATGAGTAACACTGCACAAAGATGTGCAGGAACGTGAATCAATGCCCCCTTTGCTAAAGAAACAGAGCATGGTTCAATACGCACCCACACCAACATCCGTGTGCGCCCCCACCTGTGCAGCCACCATGGTGAGCGCCTCGCACTGCGTGGGGTTAACCTTCCCGGGCATGATGCTGGACCCGGGCTCGTTCTCGGGCAGCTGCAGCTCACCCAGGCCGCACCTGGCAGAAGACGTTGGGGGATGAAGCTTTGTTGGAGGGCTTGGTCGCGGTGCTGGAAGAACAGGGAGCATCGTAGATCGGCCGCTCTGCGCTGCCCTGGTGGGGCAGCAAGCTCCATTCTCTGCACCAGCAGCAGCCCTCACACGCCCCTCAGCCTGCCGCGCGTCTAAGAAAGGATCAAGAGCATCCCCCACACACAAATGCTCGCCCTCTCTGCATGCGAAGGGTCGCTGCGTTGACCCCACCACCCCCCTTGCCCGCCGGCCATATCCCCCCAGATCCCATTAGGCGGCCAGGCCCATTATTCGCACCTCGGCCCCGAGCCGAGGAACCGGATGTCGTTGGCCACCTTCATGAGCGACACCGCCACCGTGTTGAGCGCCCCGCTCATCTCCACCACGCTGTCGTGGGCGGCCAGCGCCTCAAACTTGTTGGGGGCAGTCACGAATGGGAAGCCGGTATCGTGCGCCACCTGTCGTGGGTGGCGAGGGCCAGCGCAGTCCAGGCGCACAGGAAGTGGCATTGGGACGGCGAGGCGGCCGCAGCTGCTGGCTCAAGACGGTTCCTGCGCAGCTGGCCTGGTCGGGCCACAAAATAGGTTGCCCGCGGTGCCACCCAGCCTGGCATGCACTGCGCTGCTTGCACCCAAACGGCAAAACGGAGCTCGGGCGGCCACCAACAAACCTGCCGGCCTGCCACCTCCTCCTGCCCGCGACCTGCTTCAAAAGCAACTGCTATGAAACCCCTGACCTGCCTGCACACACCCAGAGAGTCACCCCGGCCCACCTGCTTGGCCACCGCCACGTCGTAGCCCTTCTTAGTGTTGAGCCCCGTGCCCACCGCTGTCCCGCCCTGCGCCAGCCGCAGCAGCGCCGGCAGCGCGCCCTCCACCCGCTGGATGCCGTAGGCCACCTGTTTGGGGGGCATGAGTGGAGGCAGGCGACCCGGGTGAAGCCTGTGCTCAATGGGGGTTCCCAGGTCACTGGAATGATATGCTAGGTGCTTGACGCAGCGAAACACAAAATTGTGTGATGCAGCCACCAACGATTGACCCCTGGGATGATGATGTGAGGCGACTAAAACCGCTCGCCTGCTGTGCGTAACCCCCAAACTCCTGGCCGAGGGTCAGGGGCGTGGCGTCCATCGTGTGCGTGCGGCCGATCTTGATGATGTCAGCAAACTCGTCGGCCTTGGCTGCTAGGGCGGACTGCGGGTTTGACCAGGGTTGAGAGGATGTTTGACCGGGTCACAACATGACTGTACCGGCAAGGGCTGGGAGTTGCGAATCAAAGCAGGGTTTTGCACAAGGCTGGGGTGCAGCTAGAACAAGTGGAGCGAATATTAGCACGCCTCGGTCTGGGGGTGTGGACAGACAGTGGATGTGCAGGACAGATTGTGTTTGACTGAGGTGTTGGATGTGTGCGTTTGACCCACGTGCAGCTCCTTGAGGGAGGGCAGCAGCGTCTTGGACACCTCTGTTGCGCCCGCGATGTGCATCACGCTGGGGAAGGTGTCATTGGAGGACTGCCCCTTGTTGACGTGGTCGTTGGGGTGGACCTGGTTCGATTTGAGGCGGGGGAAGGGGCGAGGTCAGGGGCAGGAGTGTGCAGGAATCGGCCACTTGGTGGTTTGCAGATCGTGCTGCTGCGGCATCAGACTGCAGGCCTGATGCTACGCGCGTCTGCTTTCTCCAGGTTGCCCCTGCCGCACGCCAGCGCGCGCATGCGCGTGCCTAGGCCGCGCGCACCATCTTCGAGCCCAGCTTGCCTCCCAGGATCTCGATCGCGCGGTTGGCGATGACCTTTGCAAGGGATTTGTGAGGCAGGTGTTGCAGAAGGGAGGCACCAAGTTGAGGATGTGCAGGGTTGTGTTCCAGCAGCACAGCAGCAGTCTGTCACTTGGCGCCAACGCCACTCAAGAGGCAGGCGCCCGGCTGACTTAACCCGCTGGCGCCTTGCAACTCGCCCACACCCAGCCGCCCGTGCCCACCTCGTTCGCATTCATGTTGGATTGCGTGCCGCTGCCGGTCTGCCAGACCACGAGGGGGAAGTGCTCGGACAGCTTCCCGTCAGCCACCTCTGTCGCCGCCTGCGTGACACACGCATCCAAGATGTTTGCGAGGG
>NW_014011702.1:0-9242 GCF_000611645.1 Monoraphidium neglectum
CCTCCCATCCCCTCTCCCGCCAGACGGAGGAAACAACTCACCCACCCGCCATGCCCCGCCGTGCCACGTGCCACCTGTGCGCCCCGCAGGCCAGCTGGGCGTCCTGGGCGTGCTGATGGAGACCCCCGGCCCCGGCAACCCTGCCCTCACCACGACTCTCAAGTACGCGCCCCCCAAGGCCCGCGAGTCCATCACCTGCCCCACCTTCATAGACCCCCGGCAGCTGCTGCCGCGGCCGGGGACGGCCTACATCCGCTACTCAGGCTCCCTCACCACCCCCGGCTGCAACGAGGGCGTTGAGTGGTATGTGATGCTGGAGACTGTCCCGGTGACGCCGGAGCAGGTGACTGGGGAAGCTGCGCGGCAGCTGGACTGCGGGCCGCTCCGCCCGCTGCCGGGCGTCGCCGCAGCCCGCGCCGCGGCGCGGGCCGTGAGCCCTCGCCGTGTGTCAATGATGTGAGGCGCATCCCTCGCCGAGCGTCCGACCTGCAAGCAGTGCGCCGACGCCCTGTCTCAACTCCTCTTTCCATTGCCCATTGCAACGCTGCAACCGGCCGCCCCCGCAGGTCCTGGCGTTTGGGCAGTATGTCAGCGGCGGCAAGTCGCTCGCGCAGAACTCGCGGCCGGTGCAGCCCCTCAACGGGCGCGCCTTTGACCTGCAGTACGACTGCGCGTGAGGGCGCCGCCAAGCATGGCTCGCGCCGCCGCGCCGCAGCTGCGGCTGCGCGTGGGGGCGTTGGTCCTCGTTGGGCGGGCGCACCAAACCGCGAGCCTGCAAAATGGGGGGAAGCGCCCCGCGGGGCGGGGCGGCGGCTGGGCCGCCTCAAGGCTGCGCAACAGCTGCCTTCTGCGTGTTGCTGGCGGGTACTTTCTTCTGGGCGGGTTGGGGCCTGCACGCGGTTGGTTCGTGGGACGCTCGTGGCGCTGCGGCCCGACCCTTTCAGACAGCCGTGGCCTTCATTAGCACATCCGCCTGAAGCAGGCGTTGCTCCCTGACGTGCCCGGCACAGTTTTATCGTCGCCGTTTCGGCGCATGTTTTGGCGTGTACTCTTCATTTTTTCCGGGGTCAGTCAATGGTTGGTTATGTCATAACATGCCTTCATGTGGGTCATGCGCTCCCTGTGCACACGCCAGCTGCAGGCCGGGCAGTGGTGAGGCGCTGCCTCCTGCGGCCCGAGCCAGCTGCGTGTGACGGGGCGCGTGACTCCCTCCATCCGCACGCGCGCCAGCCTGGCCCCGCTCCACGACCCACGCGCCGATCTTCACAGCAGCAGGCGTGACGTCACCCGATCAGATCAGCAGCAAAAGGTAGCAAGAACCCCGTGACGGGGCCCCGTCGCACCATTTCTACCCTCCCCGTTCTCTCAAGTCCACACCCTATCCCCCGCATCTCGGGCCGTCTTTCCCCTCGTGTGCCTGCGGATGGCTCGCCTGGCCGGCGGCATCCCCACGCGGCGCCCCAGCGCGGCCCTTATAACAGGAGCCATGGCCACGTCCGTGCACCTGCACGCGAGCAGGCGTGCACTCGACCACCCCCAGCACGTGCCTGCCACCAGCTGGGCACATCGCGCCCAACCCCACCAGACCTTTGCCGGCACGCATGCTATTGCGCAGGCTCTCTTCCCCAGAGCCCGATGACAACCTAATCATGGTTTGACGTGGCACGGCGGGGCCGCCCCACAGCCACGTGCGTCGACACGCGCGTTTGGCGCTGCTGGGTGGCTGCCGCAGTGCCCCCTTTTTTCACTGATGTCACACGTACAACACCCCCTGTATCTGTCCCAAGCAGTAAACTCCTGCACTCAGTGCGCTCTGGTTTGTCCGCGGCTTGCCGCATGGTCGTTAGCAGGGTCTGAGGGCGCCACAAGGGGCCGCCGCTTTGGGGCTGGCAGGCAGCCCTGGTGGCAATCAAGCAACGCAACAGGGCAGGTTGCTTTCAATCCCTGCAGGATGGACCAATCAGGTCGAGAGGGTGCTAGGAGATTGGCTACATTGAAGCTCAACAACACTGCCAGCATAACTGTGCAGCAACCAGGCTGGAGACACGTGCTGACAAGAGTACTGCGGGGCAGGCCGCCCTCTGCTGCCGCTTGACGAACGATAAGGAGACGACAAGGCCTGCAATATGCATGCGCCCACTGCCGCCACATGCGCTCACGCGCTGCCGATCGCAATGCCAACTGACGGGCCAGCCTCACGCGCCGGCCACCGCCGCCGCGGGGGCTGCGCTTGTCGCAGCCGCCGCGGCCCCAGCCTGGGGCGCCGCCGCTGCACCCAGGAGGACTTGCTGCACCTCCGTCCGGCCGTTGGTGGCCGCCTGCGCCGGCGGGGCGCCACGAAAGCAGGCAACACGGCAGCAGTGAGCCAGCGCGGCCGCCGGACATGCTGATCACAATTGCCGAGAGCAGCTGCTTGTCTGCTCAGCAGCATGCACCAACCAACCTACCGAGCACGACTGTTGACGACAGACAGGGTTGCTGGGGAACAAGGGGCAGCGCTGACACGCAGGCCGCGCTCGCCCTGCTCACCAGCGCGAGCGCCGTGTGCCCGTGCTTGGTGGTCGCCGCGGGGTCTGCGCCGGCCGCCAGCAGCAGCCGCACCTTCTCGGCCGACCCCGCGCGCGCCGCCAGGTGGACGGGCGTCCAGCCGTCGGGGTCGGCGACCTGGTGGTTGGGAGGGCGGTTTTTGAATTGGAAGGGTGCAACGCACTCGTCAGTAGTGGGGCTTTCATGTTAGGCGCTTCCGAAAGAATCATGTTCTGGGCATCAGATGTCTGACAGCGCCCCGCTGGCACCTCAATCCTGGGTGCAGTTGCAGGGCGCGCGCTCTTGAGGCAGCTGCCAGGCAGCGGAGGATAGGTGCAGTGTTTGGCCTCGCCTTGGGGTCTGCGCCGTGCTTGAGCAGGAGCTGCGTGATGCTGACCGGGCCGCGCTGCGCCGCGGTGTGGAGGCAGCTGCGGCTGTCCCGGCTTGCCTTGTTCGGGCTGGGTTGAGAGAGGGGAGGGGCGCGGGCATGGAGAGGCAAGTTGTGGGACTGCATGGCATCTACGCTTGATTGCGTGGGGGGCCGTGCGCCGCATGACTTGCATTATGTGAAACTTGACGGCGTGGATCTTGGCTGTCAACACCAGAGCTGGCAAGACACCACGGCTGTCGACAACGGGGCTGGCAAGACGACGTAGAAAAGAACGTCTTTTGGGCCACGGGGGCGGCGTCCCATCTTCCCACCAGCCGCGGCTGGCTGGCTCACTCTGCGCCGCGCTCCAGCAGTATCTCTGCGATGCCCTCCTCCTGCCCCTCCAGCGCCAGGTGCAGGCAGCTGGCGCCGTCAATGTCCGGGATGTTGGGGTCGGCGCCTGGGGGAGGGGGGTGGGGCGCGGGCGCACGGGCACGCGTACATGTGATTGCATGCGTGAGCGTGCGTATTCTGTCATGTGTGTGTGTGTGTGTGTGTTGGGGTGGGATGGGCACGTGTGTGGGCACGTGTGCATGCTTGCATGTGTGTGTGTGTGTGTGTGTGTGTGTGTGTGTGTGTGTGCGCGTGTGTTCGTGCGCGCGCATGGACGTGTGTGCGTTTGTCTGTGCATGAACGCTCAATTGTGGATTTGTGCATGTGTGCATGTGTGCATGTGTGTGCCCGCATCCGTGCAGGCATGCATCACAAGGCATATATGCCACAACAGCAGGGGAACAATGGGGCAGGGGATTGTGGTGTGCAGGCAAGGGACCCTGGCCCTCATTGCCAGCAACCCGTGACCAAAAAGGCACGTCTCAAGTGCACCGAATCCGGCACGGCGATGCATGGGCAGCAAAAGCGCCGGCAGGCGCCGGATGATGGGCGTCAGCAGCCGACACTGCGCGCCTTCACATGACCCGGCGACCCACAGGAAAGCATGCCACCATTTTTGCATTGCACCATCATTGCAGAACACCAGCATCATCGCAGCAAGCAGCGACCATCATCGTGTCAACCAGCGCCAACGCGCCGCCCGCATCAGTGCTCCACCCCTGTCTGCACCTGCGTCGAGCAGGGCGCGCGCCATGTCCTCGTCGGCGGCCTCCACGGCGATGGCCAGCGCCGTCTTGTCCCACGGCTTTATCACCTCCTGCCCAGACAGCCAGGAGCCTGCGCGCCCAGGGCGGCCAGGGGTGGTGCAAGGAGGGGTGGTGCAAGGTCGGAGGGTGCAGGGGGGGTTGGTGCGCCCAGAAGCGGTCGAACAGGATGGTATGTCTGGAGGCCCGTATGGAGGCCCGATATCCGCATCACTCAACCAGGGGTCGTCGGAAACCAGGGCGCGCCGCCAGCGCTGGGGCGACGCAGTTACCCTCGCCCCCCAGATG
Source organism: Monoraphidium neglectum (assembly GCF_000611645.1). NCBI lineage: Eukaryota > Viridiplantae > Chlorophyta > Chlorophyceae > Sphaeropleales > Selenastraceae > Monoraphidium > Monoraphidium neglectum. The sequence goes on from NW_014011702.1 coordinate 4,342, forward strand.
CGGCGACCATGCGAGCCGCACAGCACACGTCCAGGCCATCCATCCTGGGCGCGGCCGGTGCCGTGCCAAGCGCTGCCGTGCCGCCGCGCCGCCCCGGCCCCTGCCGGCGCGCCTTGCGTGTATTCGCTGAGCTGGAGGTTTCGCTGGTTGACCTGCTCCCGGGTCAGCAGCTTCAGCAGCACCGCCAGAGCCTCCTCCGCGCCCGCCTCGGCCGCCACGTGCAGGGGGGCGTCCCCGGTCATGTCGGGGAGGGCGGCCAGCTCTGCCGGTCGGGAGCGGTGGGTATGAACAGACAAGGTGTGGGAGAGAGTGCGCACTTTGCCGCGCGCGTGCGGGCGTCAGTGCAAGTTCTGCATACGCATTTGTGCAGGCTTGCGCAGAGTCGGGTGCCGTTTGCTGCAAAAGCTGGTGGAAATGAGTTTGCTGCGGCTATCCCCGAGCCCAGACCCCAGACTCCCACCCGGCTGTAGGCCCCCGTCGATCCAGACGCTAAAACCCGCACCCCAAACCGCCCGACCTGGGTCGATCTCCAGGATCACAGACAAAGCCTCGACCCCGTTGTTCTGCGCGATGGCGATGTTGAGCGCGTGGCGGCCCTGCTGGTCCATCGCCCGCAGGCTCTTGACGGCGCCCGACGTCACCAGCCCCCGGAGGCCCTCCGCGTCATTGGCCGCTGGGGGGACGGGCGGGCTTGAGTGTTTAGGGAGCACGCGCACAAAGCCCAGCGCTAGATCTGCCTGGTCAGATCCCCCGTCATGCTGCGTGATTGTCAGCCAGGCGGACGGCTCAAACAAGCCGACGGGCCCGCGCAGTGGCGTCCCTGCCGTCGTCGTGCGGGGGCGCAGGCGACGCGGTAGGGTTGGGGACCTCTGCCCTCATTTCGCACCTGCAAAGTCGAACAGCCGCTGGTCTGGGCCTCCAAGAAGCTTCCGCAGCTCGGGGTCCTCTGCACGCTCGTAAGGCATGCACCTGCCATACACGCGCATTGTTCCAAGCACAAGGAAAGGCGAGGTGGTGACGCGGCCACCGAAGCGAGTCGAATGGTGGCACAGCAGGCAGGAGCGGTGCCCACTTCTGCGACACTGGTCTATGCCCTGACACAGGCTTTGACATGATGCACGCTGCCAAAGCGTCCCTGGTAGACCCCTGTCCTGCATGCCGCCCCATGCAGCCCATATTTGGTCACATGCGGCCCCATGCAGCCCCATGCGGCCCCAAGCGGCCCTATGCGGCCCACGCGGTCTCGTGCCATGCGCACCCCATGTCATCCATTATCTCCGGTTCCGCCCCCGCCGCCAGGAGCAGCTTGCACACCTCAGGCGAGTTGCGCTTCGCCGCCGCCGCAAAGTGCAAGGGGACGGCGCCGCTGCGCGCGTGCGGGCGCGACGGCGGTCAGCAGACGGGCAGGGAACGCGGGCTCGGTTCAGCAATGCACAACCGACACGTACAGAGAGGTCACCGGGCGCCACCGTCTCTGCGATGGGTCTCACTTACCCCTGGTTTTGTTTGTTGGGGTTGGCGCCCAACTGCAGCAGCATCTGCGGAAGGCGGCGAGAAGGGGGAGACGTGGCACTGGTTGGGCGCAGCTGCGGCCTGCACCTAATTGTGACAAGATGGGCTGCGCGCTGGAGTTACCCGCGATGACTGAACAATACCAATACTGAGCAAGCCCTATCAGCACCACGACCGTCATCACCAGCAGCAGCGGCAGCGGCAGCAGCAGCAGCAGCAGCAGCAGCAGCAGCAGCAGCAGCAGCAGCAGCAGCAGCAGCAGCAGCAGCAGCAGCAGTGGCAGGATGTGCGCAACTGTTGCGGCCCACTCTACACCCGCGGCACCACCCACCTTGATTGCATCTAGGTTGCCCCACAGACATGCAACCATCAGCGCAGTCTGGCCTATGGGATTGGGGTAGTCCACGGGGATGCCCAGCGCCACCGCCGCTTTGATGTCTTCTGGCTTGTTGTCTCTCGCCATGCCAAGCAGCGCCCTCCCCTCCATCGCTGCCATGCTGGAGCGCTTCCCTTGCTGCTTGGCAACGCTGATGATGACGCTGACGCTGTTTGGCCTCAGCGGGCTGCAGTGGGTGGTGGTGAGGGCGTGGCGATCGGGCGGCAGGGTGGGGCGTAGGACTGCTAGTGCTTGCTCTTGCTGCTTCGGTGCGACGGGCTGTTGCCAATGGCGCAGGTTTGCGCCGAGGAATGGAGGAGAAGAGCAGCGAAATGCAAAGCGCCAAGTGGCAGGGGACACGCTCTTGCAATACAAGGCAGGAAAAATCGGGACAATCACTTTCCCAGCAGCTTCAGCAGACCTCTCGTCGATCAAGAGGAGGACGTTGCAATCACATGCATGGAGCTCATCAGGAAAGTCGATGTGATCGGCTCTTGGTCTCACCTGTGCACGTCGCCCGAGCCAGATCCTCGTTGCTGATCTGGACACACCTCAAGCGCTGCCTAGGTAGTACCTTGTCGAGACCCTCAATTATATTAAGCAGTTGTTAGATGGCTGCTGTGCATGAACGGGTCCAGCAAGCGCTGGAGGCAAAGGAGTTCCAGGAAATAGCACCGATCCTGGATCAAGCAGAGCTAGAGGTGGGCTGCCCGGCTTGTACGAAATTGAAGCAACGCGATGCGTTTGCGCAGCAGCTCCGTGGTGCTCGACCCTCCAGCAGTCACTGCGCGCCGCGCATCGTCGCTCGCACCCTGCCCCACTGCATGCGTGCCCCGCTGTGTGCAGGCAGTCGACCCACAAGTGCTGCAGGACTGGCCATGCGCGCTGCACATGCTAGGACACATCTACAACAACAACCTGTGAGCACTGCCACCGCACAGCCGCGGCCTCGAACCGTTGCCACGCTTATGGTAATGTTGTGCTGCACCTGCTTCCTGTGCACTGCCACTGCACGCGCTGCGGGCCGCCTCAACGCCGCCAACCCCCTTTTGCAGGGAGGATGCGCGACTACTATGGAAACGCCTCCCTGCAGCGCAGCAGGTGCTTCCTAATGTTCTGCTGCCCGACCGTTTTTTGCAGCAGGCACCTTCATCGCGCCATGGCAGCAGGCCCCCTGCGACGACACACCTGGGGCGCACCCTTTCCCTAAAAGCTCCCCGAACCCCATGTCCCTGCATGCTCTTGCATCCTCGCAGCAAAATCCAGAGGCAGACGCAGTGTGGCGTCTCCTGCAGTACTGCTGGGGGCGCAACTACGCGGGCACCTGGCAGGCGCTGACAGCTCACCAGTGGAGCCCGCAGGCGCGTCCCGTCCGGGCGTGCTGACGGCGCCTGGACGGCGCCATGACCGGGGCCGTGGCTGTTGCCGCTGAAGGGGGCTTGGCAGCTGGCAGCTGGGAGTCCTCCACAGCAACATCGGGCCGAAGCTCGCTCGCTCCTCCGCCCAGCGTGAGCGGCCATGCAGGCGAGCACGGCCGCCACCAGGCAAGGGCAAGGCCGGCGGTTTGCCCCTGGCGCTCTTGACCCCGACCACCCCCTAAACACCATTGGCCACCCCGCTCCCCCAGGTGCAGCCGCTGGTGGAGGCGGTGGTGGAGAAGACGCGGCAGCGGATGGCCAAGCTGCTGGCGGCTGCGTACTCACAGGTACGCGCACAGACTGCCAGTCAACTGCGCGCTCCTGGCCGCCTTGTGGCTATCACTGCTCTTCTCGTTGAGTGAGGCTGGGACGCATCCCAGCGTGATGTCTGTCTTTGGTATCATTAGCTGGTGCGCTCGTCCACCGCCTACCGGCCTGTTCCGCTCTTCGTCCATCTCATGTTCGCCCAGGTGTCCCCAGCGAAGGCGGCCCTGCTGCTGGGTGTCAGCGAGGGCGACGCGGTGGCCCTCGCGCAGTCTCTCGGCTGGGAGCACGGCCCCGCGGCGCCTGGCGGCGCTGCGATGCTGCGGCCGCGGGAAGCCAAGCCGGAGGGGGCTGGGCTCGACAGCCGCGCGGCCCTGGAGCAGCTGACTCAGTACATGGTGCACCTTGAGGGCTGAGGGGCGGCTGCCGTGTCCAGCATTGGGGCCCATTGCTGGAGGCCGGATGTGGGCATGCCCAGTCAAGATGCGCCCTGCGGCGCCGGCCCTGGCAAGCCAAGGGAGCGGCGTTTGAGACCGGCTGACCGCGTTTGCTTTCCTGCTTTTGTCTCCTTGGTCGACATGCCTTATATAATGTGTTTTTAAATTGACTGCCAAACGACCTAGTCTCATGATTGGGGGTTTCGCGGATCGCAATGCAGTCTGTAGGCAGGCTGGCGCAGTGTTGCAGATCCCAAAAACGTGCAATGGAGCAGCTGAGCCCCACATGTAATTCAAGCTGCCACTGGTCCCGCGTGCGCCTGATGAATTACAGGCAGCAAAAATCCAGAATGCGCTCATGCAGCGGCCCTTGCTTGACAACCGTGCACTGTGCTGCTGCTCTCAAATGTCTGCTCCATAGCCCCCCACTATGACAAAATTGTGTGTTTTGTCATCCAAGATTTCAGGGCACGCCCATGCAGGCATGCAGTCGCGTGGCATATGCTCTACATACGCACAAGGAAAGCATTATTACGCGACCGTGCTGCTGACAGGCGCCCCGACCAGCTCCAGTGACACGTCATACAGCTTCTTGGCCACGTCAACATCGTACGACGCCGGTGTGCTGGAGATGGGCCTGAATGGGCGGAAATTATGATGTTTATAAAGTGTTGGGTGTTGGGGACCCGTGCGCGGTGCTCGTGGCCGCTAAGAGAGGAGGGATGCTGGTGTTTGTTGCTTAGTCACGCAAGGATGCCGACATACACGCGGCATCAGCTGGTGCTGAGGCAGACGTGTTTCCCTGGTGTTTTGGGGAGAGGGCCGCCATTGCTTTGCTACAACCTGCGTCATGCACGCGCGCGCACGCACGCACGCGCACACACACACACACAT
>NW_014011702.1:9682-11729 GCF_000611645.1 Monoraphidium neglectum
ACACACACACACACACACACACACACACACGCGCGCGCGCGCGCGCGCGTGCGCGCACACACACACACAACAATTGACATCCGTCCCTCCACCTGCAGACACTCCTGCCCCCTGCCCCCCTGGTTGCCCCTCACTTGCAGTCCGAGTAGTACTTCCCGGTGATGCCCTCAGCCTCGGGCGACGACGCCAGGAAGATGCTGGTCTGGGCCCCCTGCACCGGCGTCTTGGTGAACGGCGTCATCAGCGACCTTCAGGGTGGGATGGGGGACGACGAACAGGACAAGAGGGGCTGTGGGAAAGGGAGGCCTTGATCAGAGCGCCGGAGCCGACACAATTGAAATGACTCGACCGAGTGGTGGCGGATCGGGTGCACATGAAGCGGCCGTTCCGTCGTCAACCAGACAGCAGCTGCGTGTCGTATCGCATACGAAGTGAGTCGTGCGCGGCAGCCCACCACATGGCCTTGGTCAGGAAGGACGCGTCGTCCGACAGCAGGTAGCGCCCCAGCTCCGTCCGCACCACCCCAGGGTGCAGCGCATTCACGGTCGGCACGCCCGCGCCCTTGAGGCGGCGCGCCAGCTCGTACGTGAACTGGCGAGCGGGTGAAGTGGAGGGGTGGGCGCCGTTAATGTGTTGGGTGATATGCAGGGGGCTTGACTTCATTGCCGTGTCAAGAGTTGGTGTGTTGGTTGGGGGCCTTGCGGGACTGCTGCTCAGCTCCGTTCAAACGCGCCCGACAGCAGTCGCAGTAGCACCGGGCTGTGCTGAAACGTCAGACCAGGAAAAGGGAGCAAGGAGAGGTGAAGGGAGCGGACGGGGGCGCAGAAATGCATTGTTGTGCAGTGTGCCCCATCCACAGGCCATATGCACACCGCCAGGAACCATCAGGAACCTGCCGAGCAAGAGCACTCACCAAAATGTTGGCCAGCTTGCTGCGCCGTCGAATAATTGCAGAAGTGAATGAGGGTAAGGGCCGGTCGCGTTGAGGCGGGGAAGCAAGGGGGTGTTGGAGGCCGGGTAGCGAATGCAAGGCGAGCGCGCCGACGGTGCATCGCCCCTGTCGCTGCAGTGCAGCCAGCAAGCCACACTCCGCCCTCCTGCAGGTCACCGAGCTGCGCCTGCGCACCTCTGGCCGTACGTGGGCCACTCGGAATACCCCTTGCTGCTCCTGAAGGAGTCAAAGTCAATCTTTCCAAAAGCGTGCGCCGCCGACGCCACGTTGACGATGCGCACGGGCCTGGGGGTTCACGGTTGAGGGTTTCGATTTGGGGTGTTGAATTCGGTAGATCACTCCTCACAGGCCTGAAGGGTCTCACTTCGCACGCGCCTCGGGAGCGAACCGTGGTGCAACGTACCAAGGGGGGCGGCAGCTGGGCGCGGCGTGGTGCGGCATGATGGTGGGTTGCTTTGACAAACGCAAGTTGGGACTTCAGGATGTGCTTGGCCACCCTTTCAGCCACCCCGATTCCTTGTCTCAGGACTTGCAGCCAGCACGCGCTTGTAGGACTACTGGAGGGGCGGGTGGCAATAAAAGATCAGGGGCCCCTCAGCCCAGCCTGCCGCACCCCGGGTTCGCCTGCAGCTTGGGGAGGAGGCTGGTTGTCAACAGGAAGTGGCCCAGATGGTTGACACCTGGGGAATGAGGGTGCGTCAGGGGCAGCAGCAACGCCTCTTGTGGCAAGGATGACTGATACCAGACAAGAAGGAGCTTGCGTGAGAGGGCAAGTAGTCGTACGGCCGACAAGCGGGGCGCAGCCATGCGGAACACACGTCGCTTAAAAGGGGACGGCATGCTCGATTGCATGCCACCGCGGGGACGCACCAAACTGGTACTCAAAGCCCTGCTTGGTCTGCGTGGCGGGGCGGCGCGACCGAGTGCGGTACAGGCTTTGACTCAGCGCGGGCGGGCGGGGCCGGCGGCACGGCACGCTGTGGAGCTCGCATGGGCGTCACCGATGCAGTGACAGTCAAGTGGCTACTGATGGCACACGGCGTCAGGAGCGGGGGTATTGGGGACGTGTGCTGTCGGGCCCCGGAGCCCGGGAGC
>NW_014011701.1:0-2826 GCF_000611645.1 Monoraphidium neglectum
GGGTGGGGAGGGGGCTTTCAGGTCATCGGGCAATGGTGTGGAGGAGGGGGGGTGTGACGCAACCGTGCGACGGTGTTGCTGGGGAGCAGCACACGGCAGTGGGGGCAGCCAGCGGGTTGGCACTGGCCCCCCAAGGTGACGTCCAGGTGCGGCTCCAGAGGCTCAAAACACTGGTGCTTGGCTAAGTCGGCCCGCAGCCACCCACAGGTGCAGCGCGTTAAGCCAGGGGACCCCGCGCCCCCAAGGACCCCGCCGGGTCAGCGCCGCCCACCCTGGACCCGCCGGGCTCCCCCCTCCAGGTGGCCTCCTCGCACAGCAGCTGGACCCCCAGCTGGCTGCGCGGCACGGGGGCGCCCGCCACAGCCAGCGCCCGCAGCAGCACCGTGCACGCCTGCAGGGGGAGCGCCGACACAGCGGCGACGACACGGGTGTTGTGACGTCAGCGGCACGGCTGGCGCAGCCCGACAGGCTGGCGCGTTCTTCCCTTGACCACCACAGGATGGCGCCAACGTGGGCGACCACTGCGCAGGCCCCGGGCCCCTGGCGCAGGGCCAGCTGCGCGGGCGAACCTCTGACAGCCTGCATGCGGCCTGCGCGTCCTCGGGGTCCAGCATGCTGGTGTTGTAGCCTGGCGGGGCGGGGCCCGGGAGGGCAGGGCGGCACACGTTTGAGCAGACCACAAGGCCCGACAGGCACTTGCGTGCAAACCAATGCGTGAGGGGTGCTGGGCTGGGACCAGCAGGGTGGCGGGGCCAGCAGAGCACAGGTGGTGCACACGCGGGGCAGTTGCCGCACGGCGATGTGTTGCAGCTGCTATCAACTCCCCTGTTTCACCTGCGCGCGAATCCTGATACCCATCGTGCCCTCTCCTGCCGTGAGCTGCGCCTGACCCCCCCCCCTCTCACACAAAAACACACGTCAGCTCCCTGACACTATATCTCTCAGTCTCACACACGCAAACACACACATACATACATTCGCAACCAACAAACAACTATGCCAAACAAACACATACACAAGCGTGCACATTCATCACACACTCAGTCACCCTTCGGCCCCAGCCCCCTCACCCAGTCATCCACCAGGAGGTGCTGCACCTGCTCCCTCACCCAGGACTGGCAGCCCCTGTGGGGGGGGGGGGTGGGATGGCGGGGGGAGGATGGGCGCGTTGACATGAAGGGATTCGCCACGTTGTTGCGCGGTGCCATCGGACGATCACGACAGCCGGAAGAACTTTTGACGGCCAGCTGCTCTTGAATGGCCGCAGCGGCACACGGCGAGGGCCACCACAGGATGCGCATCAACACTGGCGCGCCGGGCGTGCAGGGGCTGGCATGTGCACGAGGGGGGATGTGGCGCATTGTGGACGCCCCCGCCAGGCGGCACCCCTGCAGGTCAGAGCCCCAGTGAGCCCGCCCCTCGGCCGCCCCTGGCAACAGCAGGAAAGCGCTCACCACTTGCAGCGCCCGCCTGATGCCAACACCTGCAGCAGCACCTCCGCGTCACAGAAGACCCCAGCACATCGCCCACATCAAACAACCCCCCCCCCCAAAATGAACACGTCCACTACGGGTGCGGCAGCGCCGCCAACGGCACTGCTGGCCCCCTGCGCGCCTGATGAGGCTGAGTTCGTTCTGCATGTCGCGCTGGGTGGTGGTGCGCCCTACGGCGCCGTTGTAGTGCACCTGGGAGAGTGGGGCATACGCAAGGGGTGGGGGGGTGCATGGCTGAGCGGCGGGTGGGGTGCGTGGAGCGCCAGGGTCACGACCTCAGAGCCGAAGAAAATCGCCGCTGGCGTGCAAGCAGCGGCACCGCAGCGCTCCCGGGGTGAGGGACGGCCTGCCTGTCCCTGGCTCCCCAATTGGTTGGATCGTCCTTGTCCGCCCCCACCCTCCCCCCTCCCTCCTCACATGCACCGACATCTTCCTGAACATCCTGGTCCTGGGGGGGGTAGGGGGGGGGGGTAGGAGAGGGTATGGCAACGTTGCAGGAGGCATGCAAACAGGCAGCAAAGTAGCCGCGCAGCATCTGCGCATGTGCAGCCTCGCGGCCGTCGCGTGCAGCTGTCCACGCAAAGCTCGCGCGCGGCACGGCGTGAGGTGCCTCTTGGGTCGTGCGTGGCAGCCGGCCCACACCACCGAGTGTGTGGTGCCCCTTGGCCCGCCGCTCATCTGCCCCCCTCCCCACGCCAAAGACACACTGCCTGACACCAGCCCCTCGCTCACATGATGATCTTCTGGTATGCAGAGAGCTGCAAATGGTGCCACACGGTTGACAAAGCCCCCGGTATGTGAGTATAGGAGAGGGGGAGGTGCAAAGGTATACAGCAGAGGGGGCGTGGGCGACGCCCCCAGCATTGAAAACCGCACCGTGCGCGGCAGAGGCGGGGGCAGCGTCGCCCACACCCCTGCCAAGGCCCTTCCCCAGACAAAATCAGGCACGGCCACCTGCCCCCTGCCCCCTGCCCCCTTCTCCCTGCCCCGTGCCCCCTGCCCCCTGCCTCCTGACCTGTGGGTCTGTGCGCACAACGTCTCGGAATGAGGCGCGGCCGGCACGCCCCGCGCCGCGTGCACGGTAGGCCACCGCCTCCAGCAATATGCGCGCCTCGGTGGCCTGGGGGGGGGGGAGAGGTGAGGCACGTGCATGCTGGACTCTGTAAACTGCATAACAAGGTTTAGATTGAGCCTGGGCATGGGCATTGTGCATGAGCATGGGCACGGCAGGGGCGTGTGCATGTGTGTGTGCGTGTGTGCATGTGTGCGCGTGTGTGTGCGTGTGTGTGCGTGCGTGCGTGCGAGTGTGTGTGTGTGTGTGTGTGTGTGTGTG
>NW_014011701.1:3368-5773 GCF_000611645.1 Monoraphidium neglectum
GTGTGTGTGTGTGTGTGTGTGTGTGTGTGTGTGTGTGTGCGTGCACGCGCCTGCGTGTGTGGGCTGCGTGCATGCTTGCGCGCATGCCGGCGCACGTGGTGCCCTGGCACCCAGCTATTCCGAGAGGGCACACCCACCTCTGACGCAAGCTGTGAGCGCGTGATGACCGGCACAAACACAGGTTGCCACCCAGACGGCGGCCCCATGTTCTTGCCATTGGACTGCTGCTCTTGCTGCTCTTGCTGCTGCTGCTCTCCCTCCTCCCTGCCGTTTCCGTCACTCTCCGCGTCCGTCCCCGCCTCTGCGCCGGCCCCAGCCGCATCCACATCCCCGTCCGCAGCGCCTCCGTCGGCGAGCAACTCATCGTCAGCCCCGTTTTCCTCCCCCGTCCCCAGCCCGTCGTCCAAGCAGCCCGACCACTCCTCTACAAACACCTCCGGGTGCAGCGCCGCCTCCTGGAGCGTCGGCCACTCCTCCGGCGCCAGAGCGGGCGGGAGCGGGGGCCGCTGCTGCTGCTGCTGCTGCTGCTGCTGCTGTTGCTGCTGTTGCTGCTGCCGCTGCTGCTGCTGCTGACGCGGTGGCGGCGGCGGCAGCACCTGCAGCGCTTGCTGCGCCAGCTGCTGCTGCCGCCGCTGCTGCGCCTGGTAGACCTCTGTGTCTGCCAGCATGGCCGCGTACACGTCGCCGCTCTCGGCCGCGCGCCGCGACGCCTCCAGCGCGCGCCTGACATCTTCGTCCTCGTCCTCGTCCGCATCCCACCCGCTGGCGCCCCCAGGGCTGGGGGGACCGCCACTGCCGCCGCCCCCGTCCAGCTGCATCAGCGCCGCCTCCCGCGCGTCCGCCGCCGCGGCCGCGTCCGCGGCGGCCTGCTCCGCGGCGGCCTCGCGGGCGGCGTCGAGGCGGCCGAACTCGAACTCCACATCCCCGAAGTCGGGGCCGGCGTGCCCGTGAGCGCCGTGCTCCCCGTCCTCCATGGCTGGAGCCCCCTCAGCTGCCGCCAGGTCGTCCCCGTCGTCCTGCCCCTCCTCAAACAGCACCTTCTGCTCCAGGGCCGGCCAGCGGATACGGGTTGTCCTGCAATTAAAGGGGGGCGTACAGGGTGGACAGTGAAGCGTCGGTGATGACAGGTGACATCAAGAGGCAGTTGGTGTGAAGGGGTCCAGGTGGGGGGGGGGTGCCGGTTGCCAGGCACGGCCCAACATGTGAAGAGCAGGCCAGTTGCTGTGCTTGCAGGTTTACCTTGTACTTTGCAGGTTTTTACCGTCATTTCAGGGGCAGTTGCATCAATAGTCGTACAAGCAGGCAGCCGCAGCCTCCCACCCAACAACCAACGGCCCCCCCTGCCCTCCAGTTGGTCAACCCCGCAAGACCAAACCCCCTTGAGACCTCCCATCCCACTGCACCCGTCCAAGGAACCCCGCAATCCCACCAACTCCCCCGCTTCAACGAACGCGACACGGCTGACCTGCACATGCCCCTCTTGCGTGTCACCAGGCCGTCCCTCTCCAGCTGGGCCACCGCGTCAGACGTGGCAGTCAGCGAGTAGCCGGTCTCGTCCTCCAGGACCTGGCGATTATTTTGGGGGGGGGGCAGGGGGCCAGGAAACAACATTGTTCGTCACTAATAAACGAGGGAGGCCTGAGCATTCCAGTGAGGGGAATTGGTGGGGGGAAAGGTGGCGCAGGGGAGCGTGCTTGCGGGGATGAGCGCGGAAGGCGAAGCACGGCCTGGGCCGGCACGTGCCGGAATCACGTGCCGGAATCGAGCGGCGCCGGTAGCTGGTGAAGCTGGCAAATCGAGACGTCATTCCTTTTTTGTCCGCGAGAGCCTCGCCATCAGCAATGAGCAGTGCGGAAGCACTATGCTGCACTGCATTGTGGCGTTGCGAATCGCGCTCGCCCTTTGAGCACCCACAGTACAATCACCTGTGTATCATACTCGAGCCATATGCCCGCCACCCCTCCAATGTCCTCGGCCACGTTGGTGGCCTCGTGGAGGGTCTCGGGGAGGAGGGGGTATCGAAGGGGGTGCGTTGGAAGGGTGCTAGGATTTGACCAGAAGGGATCTGGCGGCCGGGGCGAGGTTTGGTCAGGGTGAATGGAGCTGTGCGATCCTGGTCGCTCGGGGTCTCCTAGACCCGGCTGCGGTGTGCTGCGCCGTGCTTTTCCTAGCTCTCACGCTCTCTTTGTCTGAGACTGCCCCGCTATTCAACACCCACCCCCTCCTGCCGCTCTTCGTCCCGTTTGGACCACACAGTTGGCCCACCTGCAGCACCCTGCTGACAACATCGCTCCAGGTGATGTCGGCGCTGTTGAGGGAGTCCAGCAGGTTGATGACCTGGGGGGGGGAGGCCAGCAGGGGGCGAGGGGTGTCAGGGGGGAGGGGGGAAATAACAATGAGGAGAG
>NW_014011701.1:6321-12378 GCF_000611645.1 Monoraphidium neglectum
GTCAGGGGGGAGGGGGGAAATAACAATGAGGAGAGGGGCCCACTCATTGGGCAATGAGCACGCCCAATGCTTAGCCGGGTGGTGTGCAAGGAGGTCCTCGCGACTTCGGCACGATGAATGTCAAGCAGCGGGGGGGCGACCTGCCGCGCCCTAGGGACTGTTGCGCCCCAACCGAAAGCAGCAGCCGGGCAGCAGCTGGACAGCTTCGTCTGGAAACGGACGGCGCAGTCCACTCTATGCCCTTTGCCCCTTTTCACTGCCATAATGCCCATTGCAGCGGCCAAATCCTGCCTGCTAGTCACAAGTAACACTGAGCCAGGCACCCCTCGCACACCCTTCAAACGACGACCCACCCATCCCATATCGCTGTTGAGGGCCGCCACGTCGATGGTTGGCGGGGCGGACTCAGGCTTGGTGGCCGCGGCCGCCGCAGTCGTGTAGATACGCCACAGCACCAGCTTCTCTGGGGTTGTGGGGGTGGTGGATGGTGGGAAGTAGGAGGACGTGGGATGTGTGAGCAACGGGAGCGTGGGCGTGACTTGGCATGCCTTGGCGTGGCGCGGGGCAACCAGGACAAGCGAGAGCTCAGCAGGCAAAGGGGAGGGGCGAGGCAGGAGGCATGCACAAAGCTCCTGCATTGGCGCTCTGTGGGAGGTCGCGTGGACTGCCTTGCTGACCAAAGTCGGGCAAGCCCCGTGCAGCTGTGTTCAAAGCCTGTCGAGGACCTGGCGGGCTGTTCTGCCCATGCCCACATAACTGTGACCGTGTGACATCAGCGCAAACACAGCATGAGTCATGTGCACACGAGCGCGCTCACGCATGCACGCAAACACACGCATGTTCACACACATGCAAGCGGACATGCACACACGCATGCTCACACACACTCATGTGCATGCACACACACACACACATACACACGCATGTGCAAACACAGGAAAATGCGTCCGTGCACACGAATGGAAAAGTCATGCCAGCACGAACACACTCTCCCACCACATTGCAGCATGCACTACAGCACTCCCCTCACGCGAGCCCACCATAGTAATTGAGGTCGGGGCTGTCCAGGATGGCACCAGTCACAGCTGGCCCAGGGATGTCGAGGTGTGCAAAGCCAGGCAGCTCTCGGATCATCTGGCGTAAACAGGGGGATTGAGGGGGTCCCAGAGTGAGGTGCAAGGCCGCTCGGTGTGTGCGGAGCCAGCCATGCAGCATGGCTTGGGGCAGCCGGCGGGCGCCGTGCAAAGAGCAGGCCCTGGTGCAGTCAGTCACCATGCAGGCGTGTGCTGGCCGGCCCCGGCCGCATGCAAGCAGCGGGAAGGCACGCGGATCGGGTCAGCAGATGCTTCACGGCAGTGATAAGGAAGGGGGCCCGCTGGCTGTATTCATTAGTGCTGCAGCCCCACCCAACCTCCAGGTTAGCCTCTGCGGCGGCAGTGATTCCAGCCCAGACTTGCTGCTGCCGATCCCTGCAGCCCCGACGGACAGACGCGAAGGTTGGGGGGCCCGCTTTGCCAAGGAGTACGCCCGGCCAATGGGCGGATGCCGGACACGACACACGGTGGTCGCACGGCACGCACGGGGCATTGCTTTGGCACCCACCTCGCCCGTTTTCGCTGCTGGTTCTTGCGTGATTGCGATTGCGGCGCCATGATGGGGCCTTGCTGCCTGGCGCAGCGCACTGCTCGCGAGGCGCGCCAGCAGCGTGCCGGTGTGTCGTGCGTGAGAGATCTCGGCCGCTTTACCGTACGGCTGCACCCGGGACGTATTGCAGAATTCACGCTGATGTTTCGGCCAGTGCGCGGGACTCCACTGGCTGCGAGGGCCGCGACGGTGAGACTCGGGTGGGGGCACCGTAACTAGTCCGGGGCTTGATGGGGCGTCGTCAAATACAATTTTGTGGGACGAGCAGTTGCATGAGAGCTTGTTGTTGTTCCCGGAAACTTGAAATCCACTTCGCTGGCTGCTCTGGCGAAGCGCGTCGCCGCTAGCGCTGAGCTCGGGCTGATGGGGCTGGGCTGCAGCTGTTGCTGCAAGCTCACGGACGCCTGACGCTGAACCCTCGCGGGACAGGCGTGAGTTACCTCACTCTGGATTTTTTTGCTTCAAAGTGTCAAATTTGGCAAAGTGCTTGCGCGAGCGCAGCGTCAACACGATGGGAAGGACCCCACCAAGTTGGTATTACGGGGCAGGCAAAGAGGTAAAAGTTGCACATGCTCCTGTGGGCACGTCTGATCGCCTCCTGCAAGCACCTGCACACCAACACGATGACCGCAATCAACAGCATGATGAATGCTACTGGCTCTGCCCTGCAGATGTCAAGGTGCAGAGGCAGGTAACCGCACGAGTGCCGCAGCTAGAGCTTGGCATTGAGAGTGTGGCATCTACACAACAAAGGCGCAACATGTCCAAACTCACACTGTTCCCCACCTGTGTGCATGCAAGGAAATACAATGAAACTCTCTCCATTGCAGCTATGCCTCAGCACACAGCCGCTAGAGGCATGCTACTTGCTGCCGCCAGTTGTGATGTTGGGAGGTGCCCCAACGGGTTGGAAGGAGAGCGGCCACGCCTCCATGGGGTGCGCCAGGTGTGTGCAGATGCGCCGTTCCACTGCATTGGCCGGATCACAAGATGCAAACATGACTTGTTTCAGGCCCGGGCATGCGCATGCAGTTGATGCATGCATTTCTGCTGTCCTGGATAGCTTTGCTGCCGCCGGTTGTGGCCCAGCCAGGCCCAGGAGTCACAGGTGCCATGCATTCAAGAGGCAGGACCACTCACTGAATTTGAGGTTCTCAGGTGGATTGAGAAGGTAACGGTCGGCGGGATGGGGATTGGCAGCAACCCTCCAGACAGCCTCGCCAGCTGCGGTTGTGCAGGCATCCGGGCCGAAGAGATAAGGTGTTGGAGGTGATTGGTTTTCATCTTATCTTTTCCAGCACACCCATCAATGGCCGAACGCAGGTTGCAAATCGGGAAGTTACGAGACAGCGCTCCTGCATCCGCCAACAATCGTCAGCTGCTGGGGCGTGTGGACACGATGACTGAGCCAGCCAGCAACACTCCGAGTTACAACTTTTGGTGTGGCCAGCAGAAGCAGCAGCAGGAGATTCGCCTCTCACCTTGAGTTGCGGTCGCAAAGGCGTTCAAAGATGCATTGTACGCGGCGTTCTCGTACACCGCCAGCTCCGGCCCCGTCACCTGCTGGTCCCTGCAGCCTGAGCGCATGCAGGCAGGGTGCAGGGGACAGGTGATGGACGCACGCATTCCAGCATGCAGCCAGAGCACACAGCGGTTGTCGTCGACGGCTAGCTGCCTGTCACGCTTTACACAGCACTACAGCAGTACAATTGACTGCAAATGCCCTGAGTTGTTTGCGTTGCTGATCAGCACTGTGGTTTGCGTGGCACCTGAGAAGTGCCCGTGTGCCAGGATGCAACCACAAGGTGTGATGGTCCAGGAAAGTCATTTCATCAAACTGAGCGTCCTGGCCCATCCCCCCCCTTGCGAGCGTACCAGGGATGCTGTTGCGGATTACGTTGGTGCGCACGTTGCCCGGGTAAAGTGTGGTGTACTGTATGTTGGTGGGCCGGTCGTAGTGCTCCCACAGCCAGTCCTCTGCAAGCTTGGCCATGGACACCTGAGGCGGGCCAATGGAAATCAGCAGGTTCAGGGTCCGGGGCTCAGGCTGCAGCACTTGAGGCCGAGACAGCTGCTTCGTCGGGGTCGGCGTGTCGAGACTTGTGGGTGCGCGGCATTGAATGCTGTGGTGTGTAATTTACCACACGTAGTGCACTCGCTGTGCAGTGGGGGCGGTCTTACACGGCTGCATGATGTGGCCGCCCTCTCGGGGCCCAGCAGTCATCCAGCACCACAGGCAGCAGCCACCTTGGAAGCCGCGTAGGGCATGCCGCCCGGCAAAGACACGAAAGCGGTGACAGAGGAGGTCGCCAGGATGCGGCCGTACCCTGCAGTCAGCGCCGGTGGGCACACATGGTACGTTGGGTACGGGTAGGCCTGGGTTGGGAATGGCCGGGCAGCGCAGCTCACCTGTGAACCAGCAACGCAGGAGGGGCGGTTCTTGCCAGCACTCTGTCTTTTCAATGTACCAGGCCGGGTGCGCACGGTACCAGAGGCGTAAGTTGCATCCAAGCACGCATTGTGGGCCCCACCCTGCTTGGGCATCAGTGGCAGGACGGCCAGCAGCAGGCGGACGTTGCCCCAAAAGTTGGTCTGCATGACCAGCTCCATCTGCCCAATCTCGTTGCACACCCTGCCCTGGGCATTGGGGAAGTAGGTGCTGGAGCCGTAGCCGCGCCCTGGGGTGCCGGCAGGGTCGGCGCGTGGCAGCGAGGGTGGGCGGGGCAGCAGGATCCAAAGCGCCATGGGCTGGGGCCCTGCACTACTAGCCAATGCCGCCCGCCAAGTCACGAGGGCCCGCAGCAGGCAGCGAGGGTTCACCCATCCCAGGCCGCACACCCACTGGCACGGCGTCCCACCCGCGTTAAGGAAGAGCAGGTCCACACGGCCGTAGGTCTGGTTGATGCGCCGCACGAGGTTGTCTATTGAGTCGTAGGAGGACTGCTCCATCGGCCACAGCTCCCAACCGGCTGCAGGGGGCATCCAGCAGGGCAAAGGGGCACACTGCTTTGACCTTGCCCCTTTCAGGGTCTGCCCTGGGGACGTGGGCCTGGACGCCGAAATCTCAAGGCGCATGCGCTGAGTTTGTGCGCACAAGCTCAGGCACAGCGTGCCAGCTTTCCTTCCCTGTGCGTGCACCCGAAATGATGTGTGCGTGCGTGCTGATTGCAGGACGGCTTGCGCGTGCACATGCACACACAACTTGCCCTCACCAGGCTTGCACCTGTCGCCAGGCACCTCATATGTGCAATTGTTGGTGTACTGGCTTGGGTTGCGCGACGTGCCCACCACCTTCATGCCCGCGGCAGCCAAGCGCTTGGCGGCGCCAAAGCCGATACCGGTGGAGGCGCCTGTGACGAGCGCCACCTTCCCCCTCAAGTCCTGCGGGCAGGGGAGGGGGGAATGATCACCGGGTACACTCGTCAGTGAATGCAGCTTCTAGCTCAACCAGAAAACCACTTGCATGGAGCTTCAGCTGTGTCTGCGGAGGGCAGCCCTGCCGGTCAATCGGGTTAGGGGAGGGCGCCTTGACGCCGCACCTCACACGGCGGGATCGGCGGGCCACCGGTCGTGTTGGCACTGGGGCTGCCGAGGCTGCAAGGCAGGGGCCCCGTGTACTCGGCAGTGGGCAGCACCTTGGCCATGTCCAGGGGGCAGGGGGGCTCATTGGCCAGGTACGCTTCATACGCTGCCGGACGTTTCGAGGGGTGTGGGGGAGGGTGGTTGCTGGTGTACTCTTGAAGGGTGCGGGGGAGGGAGCTTGCCAGTGTGCACAGGTGGCTGGGAGCAAGCAGAGCAACCTGGTGGTGGGAATTCACTAGGTGTAAACGCAAGCCACAGACGTGGGTCCAGCAGCCAGCCTAGTGCGATTTATGACAGGGGGGCGGGGCCTCGCAGCAAGGCAGGGTCGGTGCTCTGTCACGGTTGTCAAGACGCGCCTGCTGCTG
Source organism: Monoraphidium neglectum (assembly GCF_000611645.1). Classification (NCBI taxonomy): domain Eukaryota; kingdom Viridiplantae; phylum Chlorophyta; class Chlorophyceae; order Sphaeropleales; family Selenastraceae; genus Monoraphidium; species Monoraphidium neglectum. Next base: position 11,913 of record NW_014011701.1, read on the forward strand.
TGGTCGCATTGATGCCGCGGGCTGGGTTCGTCAAAATGCACATGAAAAGCAGCACCAGCCAGCAGATCATCTTGCATTCGGTTCCCATTGCCATGCCTGTCAAGCTGGGTGTGGGCGGGGGTACCGGCGAGGGTCTAGTCAGCGGCCAGGTGCGGCTCTGCAGCGACGCGCGGATATCAAGCTCAGTTGTACTGGTGGTTTGAATGCAAGGTGGCACAAACCAGTTTTGAAAGAATCAAGGGCGTCTGCCGGTCGATTCTCGCCAAGGACCTGATCTCGAGGTACGTCGATGAGCGCTGATACAGATTTTCAAATAGGGAGCAGGTATCAACGTTGATCAGACGCCTGAGATATAGTGTTGGACCGAGACATAGTCACCGCTTGCACCCACGGCAGTTGGCTGAGTAATGGTGGCGCTATGAGCAAGCTTGCGTCACCTTGCGGCGCGCGGTGACAGCTCGCCCGG
>NW_014011700.1:0-11284 GCF_000611645.1 Monoraphidium neglectum
GCGCGCGGGTCGCCGCCCGCGGCGAGCAGCGCCGCGACGGCGCCCGTCGAGCCGCGGCGCGCGGCGTGCAGCAGCGGGGGTTCGTCCTTGGGGTGTATGCGGTTGTGGATTTGCGCATGAGGATGTGGTTTTACGCATGCATCCTAGCGTGGGATAGGAAACAGTAGTTACAGGGGCAAATTCTGGCAACGAGTTGGGTTGCAGGAATACTGGGAGCATCAAGGTGGGCGGTGAGGGACACCAGCAAGGCATGCCAGCGGCGAGCGACCCGTAAAGCAGTCTGTTGATGGATGGCGGCCTGAGTAAAGCGCACGGGTGGTAAGCGCCATGCGAGATGTGGCGTCTCCCGAGCGCCATGTGCCCGTGATGGCGAGACGACATCATCACTGTGGCACACGCGCTGCGACCCACTCACTGGCAGGCTGCTTTCAATCATATTTGCTCACCTGCTGGCCAGCACGGGCTGAGGTTGGCTGTGAGTTTGCTCCCACTGCAAACAGCTCCCTGCTGGCGGCCGCCGCTTCCAGTGATGTCCCGCGCATGAGAGACGTAGCTGCGGCAACAGGCGAGGATGACGGCTGCCCAAAGCATGGTGCTGGCACGGACCCAGAGCCCAGGCGTGACAGTGGGGGGCCGGGGCGCGGGGGGGCTGGCGGAATGCTGCCGCTGCGCGGCAGCAGCGATGCGGAAGGGGCAAGGGCTCCCTGCTGATTCTTGCTGTCGCTGACTCCAGCCCCCGCGCTGATCAGGGCCTGTGCGCGGGGCGAGAGGCAGCGAGCGCTCAAGTTGGCTGGCAAGCGCCGCTGCGGAGTGAGGAAGTTGCCGAGGTGGTTGGTGGCGCCTCACGTCTGTGCAATAGGTTACCGCAACACAGAGGTTTCTTATATCTTACATATGCCTCGTTCATCGTGAGAGGCCCGCCAGGCTGGGCTTCGGGAGAGGTGTCGCCATGCATGGCTGCGTGTTTGATTCTATGACGGAAATTGTGATGATAGGCAAAATGGAGTGTGCGTGCGAATTTACGGAGATATGAGAACGGTGCTTGGCTTGTTGTGCCAGAAGCAGCTTGCAGCTGCTTGCCTTGCGGGACTGGCGCAGCCGCTTGCTCCGCAGTTGCTGCTTCAGCAGCTAGCCGCACGCGTCTGGAACTCCAGTCTTGCTTCTGCTTCTAGCATCCTGCCAGTGCCAAGGACCCAGCAGTCTTTACGGCCCTAGCAGCACAACGTTTTGTGGTGCAATGCGTTTCATTCAAGTGCATGAAGCAGCCACGGCCAAAACTGGGACACGATGCTGTGGATGCCCGAGCGCCGCCGCCAATCTCCAAGCACCCACCCATGCAAACGAGCACAAGCTGCAGCCAGATTGCGTTTCACCACCATGCCGCTGATCCGGCCATCCTCAGTTCTGAGACCACGCACACGGGCGATGCAGTTGCACCTGCCCCGCCGCCCGCACGTTGCGCCCGCTAGCGCTGCCGCTCCCCAACTTCACCGCCACCGGCCCCCTCGCCGCTGCTGGCGGCGCCCTCAGCTGCGTCCTTTGGCAGGCATCGTATCTGGGCAGCCTTGAAGTGTTCGTATAAATGGTCCTGGTCCCAGCGATCCATTATTTTCCTCACCGCAGCCTCATCCAGGGGCGTGGACCACCTGCGGACGGGACGCCATCCGAGGAAGCAGACATCTTGAGGTGCCAAGGGTGGCGGGTCGAAGCGCAGCCACGCAGCACCATCGCCTGGCCGCTGCGCCCGGCTCCCACAATGCGCGCTGTGGGTGGGGCACGAGGAGCCGGGAGCTGCCACAGGGGAGCCACATGCCAGGCCGCTTCAGGATGTCTCAAACGCTCGTGATGCACCGCCGTGTGCCGCTCAGTAGCGACGCGGGCAGCCGCCGCTCACCTGGCATCGGGCCGCACGACCTCCTCTAAAAAGGAGTCCGCCACAAAGACCGGCATGGGCAGCAGCTTGGGCCGCTCGCGCGGCTTGGACGCGTGAGAGGGTGGCAACGCCGCCTCCTCAGCAGTGTCGCTGCCGCCGCTCCCACTGCTGCTGCTGCTGCTGCTGCTGCTGCTGCTGCTGCTGCTGCTGCTGCTGCTGCTGTTGCTGCTGCTGCTGCTGCTGCTGCTGCTGCCAACAGCGCCGCATCCGATCGCCTCGCCGCTGCTGCCTGCCACAGGCTCGCTGCCGCCGCCCGAGCCCCTAGCGTCTGTTCGGCTGCCGCCGCTTGCCACGGGCACTTCAGAGGTGCCGCTGCTGCCGCCGGGCGGGCTGCGGGCCCGGGCAGCCTCCGCGGCCGCCCGCAGGCTGCAGTGGTTGCACATGCATCACGGGAAGCGGCAAACACAATAATGCGCTTGCCGACTCAGCTGGTCGACACGGGCGGGATAGCGCCCTGCACGCCGTCCTCTCGACACAGGTTGATACCCACTCACGTGCACTCACAGCAACAGACCGGCACGACCCCAATCCAACGGTCCGCGCCCGCCCCATCCGCCCCTTCACAAACACACAAACAAACGGCTGCCGGGCTCACCTGTCAATCCCCTCGACCATCTGCGCCGGCCACTCCCCAGGCCGCAGCGCCGCACCGCCCTCGTCCCGCAGCCGCTGCAGCTGCAGCGCCAGCTCGTACCGCTGCACGTCTGACGCCGCGTCGAGCGCGCCCGTCAGCGCGCGCGCCCCGAAGCCCGCGCTGCGGTGGCTCCAAGCGCGCCATACAGAGTAGTAAATTGGGATGTTTGGGAGAGGCAGGACAGCCTGGAAGAGGGCGGCGGCGTTGCAGGCAAGGTGAGGGAGACGGGGGGCTCAGAGGAGGAGCCGCGTCACTCACAAGCAAGCACACACGGGCCTCAAGGGACGCCGCACACGGTGGAGGTGCCAAATCGTGACGCAGGCCGTGCTGCTGCTGAGACACATGGTGTTGTCGGTAGAAACTGGCCGTCGAGCCGCCGAACCAACTCGGTCGGCGGAATGCCTCAGCCACGGCGCCGGCAGCGACGCCGGGTGGCACGCAGCACCAGCCTCCCCACAAGGACGGCCCTGCAATACGGGCGCTGCCACCTACCAGCGGCAGCTGGGGTATGGTTGACACTGCCCAGATCAACGCCCTCCGCCGGTGGAACGGCTCGCGGCGGCGGCACAGCAGCCGCAGCCGCCGCCGCACGAGGCGCGCGGGGATGCTGGTCTGCGGGGCCGCGGCGCCGACGTGCGCATTGTAAGGAGGACAGGAGGCAGGCGCCGGCGCTGTCGCATCCGTTACGCAGATTAATGTACGATGCCCAGGGCTGTGGCCCTGATATACCGAACTGTATGCGTATCAAACATGACCCATTCGGCTGGCTACCCATCCAAGATCAGACGTCCAGGATGCAGTGTTCCCGCCAGAGCATTAAAACAGGGCTCGGCTCACAGGGTGATGCAGCAGCAGCTCTTCCGCCCCTGAGGGCAGGTCCTTCAAAAAGCTCTCGTCTGGGTCAACGCGCCGCAGCACAAACTGGGCGAGCCTGCGGGCGTCAGGGGCCCGTTCATGCCGTAAGCGCCTTGCAGGCTCGCCGGTGGGGCTGGGCGAGCAGCACCGCGGCGGCGCCGGCCGCAGCTTAGGCGGCACCGAGGGCACAGCGCTCGCCCCCACAGGCGGACGTGCGCGCGGTTGGATGGCGCGAGCCGCGCCTCGGTGGGGTGGACTAGGCAGTGTGTCGCTTTGGCGCGTGGCAGGCGTCGCCGGCTGGCGGCCCCTGCGCCCCTGCACCCACTTGAATAGGTAGCTATTCATCGTGCCCTCTGGTGCTGACTGGATCTTGTGCCACTGAGCATCCACCTTGGCGGCGCCCTGCGGGTGAAGGGGGCGGGAAGATGTACCACAGGCAAGCGCGCTCCTTCGTTTGACCGGTCAAAGATTCAGCGGGAGTGAAATTTGCCAGGCTGGACGCCTGTGACACGGCAAGCAACGCAGCGACCCACTTCACAAAGTCTTGGCCGTGCTGCTCAATTGGCTTGATTTGGGAGGCAGCCAGCGGAGCGTGCTGCAGGCGTCCGCTTTGCTGGCGGCCCCGGCGCGGCTTCGCTCCGTTGGGGCGTGCGCACACTCACCCACTCGCGCAGGCCGGCGGCCGCGAGGCCGGCCTTGGCCTGAAGCGTGCCGCCCGTGCTCCAGTGGGGCGTCGGCGGCCCGCGGCTGGCGGCGCCAGAGCAGACGTGCTCCAGCCATGTGCGCCGGAAAATGGGAATGACGAGGACGCGCGCCGTCATGGCGGCGTTGCCAATCAAGTTGCTTCGAAAGAATGTTGCAACAGTTGTTCAGCCCCCAGGCTATGGCGCCCGGTGTGTCCACAGCTGGACTGCCGACGCCGCCGAGGCACAACTGGTACAGGTGACGGGTGGCCTCGATGCTCGTCGGCACTGGCAAGGACGCGGTGGCCGCGGCCGCGCCCGGTGAGCTGCTGTTGTGGCAGCTCCCCGGTGCTCGCGGCTGCGATGCCTGGCGAGGCGGTGCGCCCTAGTGGTGTCCTCTGCGATTACCAGTATCCTGCCCTGTCCGCTATCCACTAGAAATGTAGCTCATGATAAGCAGTAGCTAGGTAAAGTCCAAGAGGTCAGGCGAGAACGGAAATAGATCAGATCCTCAGGCGAATTGTGCGGAATAAAACCTCACGCATCCCAGTAAGGAATCATGGATTTGCAGCCCTAACTTATTAGTCTTTGTAGACCTGGGTAAGCTGCCGCCGATGTGCTGATGAGCAAGGCTTGCGCTCCGCTGGCTGCGCGTGCTGTGACATGTGCGCAGCTGAGCTCAGCCCTTCATTTATCCAGGAGTCCCAGCATCCTCAAATCTGTTGGCCAGATAACATGATTGATGACTAGACAGCCAATACATCTTGTAGCTGGGAACTTGTGCCTCTCACTCAGACACCCACCTGTGGAGTGGCACCACCACAGCACGTGCAGCGCTGTCAGCATGAACAGGTAGGTTAGAGATGCAATCCGCAAAGCCAGAAGATCTGCATAATGACTAGGCGGCATCTGCTGCACAGATTTTCTGACAGACAGGGCACCAAATGTCCAAGGGCTTGCTGAATACGGCGCCCTTTGTTACATATGGCACGCCCGCAGTCGTCGGTAGAGCCTGACCGGTGCAGCCCTACCACATTACCACACAGCCAGTCAGCCTGAGCGCCCACGGACCGTTTTCAGCTTGGCATGATGGAAGGGAGACCTGCGGGGCAGGTGGGCTGTGGACGAGCATCCGTCCCGATGCCTAATGCTGACCAGCAGGTGCAGCCATAAGGTTTTGCCATGTCGCCAGCATACATGCAAGGTTTATTGCTCACGTGATGTGCATGGGACTCCAAATTCCCTGCGTTGGATGCGCGGCAATTTGAGGTTGAAGGAAACCCCACCAACAGCATGCGTCGACCGCACCCAGGCCGGCGACAAGTCCTGCTGCAAACGAGCCGATCTGCATTCACTCCTTTGGAGCCCTCTGGTCCCCCGACCCCACTAGCCTGCAGCAGGATGTGTTGGGCCCACGAGCAGCCATGATCTTGCACTTTGTGATGCAATTGCAGCCCAGCCACCTCCCATGGCGATGCCTGGCATGGCCGCAGATAGCACACTACATCCCGTACTGTGTGATTGCAGAGAGGCTGCACATGCATGTGTGTGTGTGCACGTGTGTGCACGTGTGTGTGTGTGTGTGTGTGTGTGAGCGCGCGCGCGCATGCGTGTGTGTGTGTGCATGTATGAGCGTGCATGTTTATGCCACCCCATCTGCCGCGTAGGGGAGTGGGGGGGGGGGTGAAGGGCTGTGTTCACCGATCACTTTGGCAACAGGGTCGATATTCAACCATCATTTTGTCGTTGTATAGTGGGTCACACAAGCCCATGCACACAGCCGCCTGCAAGCTGCATCAAGCTGGCTGCCATCTACAGGAAAGAAAGAAACACGGCCAGGTACAGCATCATTTTGCTCGCCAGGCACTGAACAGAAAACTGACACAAATACCTTGCCCCGCTCGTTGCACAGACGCCAAGGCCATTGCTGCGGCTAGACACCTCATCATTGATTGTCGAGAAGCGGTGCATGTGCCATCGACCCCTCCGCGACAAGTGCAGGGCGTGCGAGCCCGGACCCCCCCCCCCCCCTGGCGCGGCGTGCTCCCGAGTCACCGCTGCCGCAGCGTTGTGCAGCAGTACAGATCCTGGCGGCATTGAAACCCAATACTCAGTAATTGATCGTGTCATATGGGACACACGCACACGAGCGAATTTCTCTGATCCACAAGTGGCTCGTGTTTCAAAATGGGGTCCGCGTCCAAAGCTTACCTGATCGTGTATAATGTGTTCCAGGCAGTTGGGTGGGCCGTATGCCTGGCGCAGGTCTCAATGGCCTATCTGGAGGGTGCAAATGTAGCAGGCGCCTACCGAGCTGGAGCTCCCGCGGCAGGTGCGCGCGCCGCGTCGCCACTGTTTGTGTGCAGCGCGTCCACTGCTGAGGAGGTTCGTAACATTGACTGTTTACTGCATCCACATGCCGTACCGTAGCTTGGATGCAGATGATCGCGTTTGTAGAGATCGTGCATGCGGCGACAGGTGAGGTACCGCAGGGGTTTCCAGCCGCTCGGCAAGGAGCACAACAGCGCTGCGAATGCGCGGCACGCATCAGCTGCTGGTGCTGGCACCGCAGCAAGCTGGTCACTCTCAGAAAGATGAGGCGCCAATAAGCAGCAGCTGTTCAGCAAACATACTCATGCTATGTTTGCTCAGCCCTGTGCTGGAGGTAAGCGCAACCGGGCCCTCCCAACGTTGTTGCCACGATCACCCACTTGCACCCAGCCTTCCCGCGCTCTCGCGCCGACCGCCGCCATCTGCCTGCCTATGTATGCGCCACCCGCCGACGCCCCACCAGGCCTGGTGCCCAGCAGCCCTCTGAACACGTTCATGCAGTGGCTTGGGCGCTCCAACGCCCTGTACCGCATCGCCCAGGCGATCCCGGAGGTACGGACAAGGCAGCAGGGGTAGAGGCCACGCAACAACGTTGTTGATGCTCTCCCGCTTGGAAGGCATGACAGGCAATATGCTGAAGCCGCTTTTGGATTGCAGTGAAGAGGTAACCGCAGTGTGTTCAGGTTCGCTCGCAAAAAGAGGGACGCCAATCGGCACGTTTCAGTTGTTGAGGCGCCCGCCCTGCTTCAAACACCCCTCCCGCCTGCGGCACGCGCCGCGCAGCTGCACGCCAACCCGGCGGCGCCGCTGATGCTGGCTTGCTGGTCGTTGGGCGAGGTGGTGCGGTACCCTTGGTATGCAGCCACCGCAGCGAACGCCTGCCCGGGCTGGCTGACATGGCTCAGGTGAGCGCGTGTGACCAGGCCCCCAAGCGTGCGCCTGCTCGCATCTGTCGGGCGGCGACCGCATGCACCTGGGGCGCTGACGACAGTGCTGGCTTTGTGTCAAACGCCACGACTTCAAGTCGGCGCAGGCTGGCTGCGAGCTGCTGCAAAACCAAACCTGATGTATCAAACCGCCTCGTACTGCTCTGGGTAATCCCTCGCTGCCGTGGCAACAGGTACTCTGCTTTCATCCCCATCTACCCTACTGGCGTTGTTACCGAGATGGTGCTCATGTACCTGGCGCTGCCCTTCATACGCGACCGCGGCCTGTTCAGCGTTTTCATGCCCAACAACTACAACTTTGCTTTCGACTACGCCACGTTCATCGCGGTGCGCCACGGCGTGCATGTGCATGTGCCCGCGTCGGTGTGTGCATGTGCCCGCGCGCACGTGTGTGTGCATGCGCGTGTGCGTGTGTTGAGTGTGTGTAAGCGCACGCACTCTTACACACATACACACACTCTCTCCCACACACATCTCTCTCCCTCTTGCACATATACACTGACTCGTCCACCGCCCTGCCCCCAGGTCGTCCTGCTGCTGTATCCCTACCTTTGGTGGGGCCTCTACTCGACACTGCTGCGCCAGCGGCGAAAGAAGCTGTCGCCGCCGCCGACAGCCGCCGCCAAGACCGACTGATAGGCCGTAGCAGCGGCCGTGAGCTTCGCGACCGGTCTGGGGACAGACCCGGGGCTCGCTCCATGCGTGCGCCTTTACGTGAAGGCGCGGTGACCTTGGCGGGCGCTGCATGTGGTGGCTGGCTGGCAGCCGCTCGCGGCGGATGCGCTGGTGGGGACGCCGCTAGCTCGTGATGGTGGCTTCTTTGTGGCACTGCACACCTGCAATGAATTGGGGCGCTGACACCACTGCTGTCGCCTTGTATGCGCAAGGTCTTGGCGACGGTGACATTGAAATGTCGTCGGCTGAAACGTTACACATTGTGCGATGTGACATCTTGAGAGTCGTACTGCTGGACTACGTCTGCATGTTGGGGGATGTAAGGCACGAATCTACTGCGGACTGAGGTTTGCTTGCGCACCGACATCGGCCCGGCGTCACTTCTTGCGGGTGTAGACTGAGCGGTAGCGCACCTCCTTCTCGGCGCCGTCCGGCCCCTTGGCGCGCGTCACCTGGTCAACAATCAGCTCGTCTGGGCTGGGCATGGAGAACACTGTTGAGGGGGTGCGCGCAGGCATGGCAGGGCCGGTTCGTCAGAAAGGGCTGAGGTGAAGTCAAACTCATTGGTTGCAGACTTGGCTCGGGGATACGTCGGATTTGGCAAGACTCAGTTGACCAGGGGGTATGTCATTGTTGACTAGACCAGGGAGCTAGGCGCAGCCTGCCGGGCAGCAAATTTGCGCGGTGCTTACAATGCGGGGTTGCACGCTCAACCTCGGGTATATCCGCAAGACTGCTGAATCCACAACCTCGTGGACCCTCACAGCAGCCGTGGGGAATCCGTCGCCCTTTCAACTATAACTTTGGTATAAGAAGGGTGACCACGTGGCAGCGCCCCTCCCAGGACGCCAGCCGGGCCGCGCACCGTCCTCCCCTGTGCCGCCGTGCGGATCGCCCCACTCCAAAACGAGCCGCAGCTTGTCCGGGCTTGGCACCTCCACACGCCCAACGTGGCCGCCTGCGCACGCAGCGCGGCGCGGCGCGAGGGAGGCAGGTCGCTGTGCACTGCGCGGCCGCAGCCAGCCTGCGCAGGCCGCGGCGATCTGAGTGCCCACGGGCACACGCGCGCGAATCAGCGGAGGACGGGCGCCCCGTGCAGCTGCGGCGGCGCCGGCGGCGCCGGGCGGGGCGGCGCACCTCCCCGGAAGTCGCGTCGCCTGCAGCGGGCCGGCTCTCCAGATAAAGGGTATGTTTCGGTGACCTGCATGGCGAGGGGGGCGGTCAGAGACAAGTCAACGTCAAGCAGAACACCGATGAGATCACGTTTCCGTGCCTGTTTGTGGGGACCTCTCCTGATAGGGGCAGCCGGGGCAACACCTGGTAGCACAGTTGCTGTGCACACGGCTGCCATGTCTGCAGGGCCGTCCAGCACCCCCCTTGCGCGTTCGCGCAGGGTCAAGCAGAATCAACGCGTGGGGGAGGGCGGCGGGGCGCGGCCGCGATGGAGCTCGCCTTGAACCACGTGAACACACTGAGCACTGAGAACACAAACTTTTCAGAGTCCTGCTTGATCTGGACGCCTGGGGCAGTGACGTGTTGTGGTGTGGAAAAGCTTGGGGAGACAGAAGTTGGGGGGCCTGCCGCCTGCAGAGGTGCAGCAGCGGCCCCGCAGCCAGGAAACCGATGGCCGCATCTCATCCCAGGTACACTCGGATCAAATGAGATGAGATTACTTCAGATCATATCATGCCAGATCACCCGTGCCCTCACCCCTGATGAGCTTGATGGCCTGCCGCATGAGGCCGCCTAGCGCAATTAGCTGGATGGCTTCGTCCATGCTGTCGCTGCGCGCCTTGTCCTGGGCATTGAGGGTGTGGCGTAAGGGACAGGAAAGCGAGAGGGAAGGGGACACCCTGCCAACCCGAGGGCGAGGCGGACCGCAGTATGTCGCACGGTCGGGGGAGGCCCGTGCGTTGGGTCAAAAATGGCCACCGTGCGAACGGCCGCGGCACTGGTGACGATCCATGCAGCTACGAGACGGATCAGCCGGGGGCGCCTACCTTGACCCAGGTGCCACTGAAGTCGACGTCGAGCTTTGTTGTGGCGCCGCTCGCCGCCGCCGCGTGCGCCCAGGGCAGACGGAACGGCAGGTGGTGGTGGTGAGGGGCGCTGGGCGGGGCGATCCGCGCAAAGTGCAGGGCGCGGCGCGGCGCGGCGGCCGGGGCTACCGCACGGGCCGTGTGCGGGATGACCATGGTCGCTTGGCCGTGGGCGCCGCTGCGGGTTGGCTGCGTGTGTGCCGCTCGGGCTGTCCCGACAATCTGCGCCTCGGCAGCAGCACGGGCAGCGGGGCACACCGGGCAGGCGGTCGAGCGGGCGTTGGATTGCACAGCGGGATGGCCTGGAATAGTAGGTGCAATTCAAGTTTGCGCTACTGATCAGTGCCCGTGGTTTTGCACTACCGTAGCCGGTCGTCACCGGAGCTCTCAAAGTGACACGTTCAGAAGCGGCCTATTCAGGTTCGCAGATCTTGAACCATAAAAGAACTTGTGTTTAATCGATCGACTGACCAAGGTTACAATCGAGTGCATGTGTGATCTCATCTGTGCTCAGAGATCAGGCTTGGCGCTGGCATGGCGCTCATAAAGTGACAGACAGGCAATCACAAACACAAAGCTACGTGCAAGCTGTAAACTGTGACCTGCAGCTGTAACGACAAGATTCAGTGCGCCACAGCTGCCGCTGCTGCTCGCGCTCTGCTGCCACCCCCACGGCTCAGCCAGGCGCTGCCCTTCGCACACCCAGCGTGGGGCCGGCTGCGGCCGCCCGCCGCAAAGCCCAGCCCAGCGTCCGACGACGTGTGAAGCCGCGGCCAGCACCAGCGGCGCGTGCGCCAGCAGCGGCGGGCGCCTGGTCCGGCGATGGCGCACGCAGGGGTGCTGGCCTTTTTCGGGCCGGCCGACCCCCCGCCGCCGCACGCCGCCGCGCCGCCGCAGCAGGCGGACCGGGATAGGATCCTCCTTTTTGCGCGCTACGCGCTGCAGGGCGGCGCCAGCTTCATATCTGAGGTTCAGGAGAAGCAGCGCGGCAACAGCCAGTTCGAATTCCTGACCCCAGGCGGCGCGCACCACGGCTTCTACCGATGGGCCCTGTTTTGCACCGCCTTTGGCCTGTCAGTAGACCAGCCGCTGCCGGACGGCTGGCAGCCGACATGGCCACAGCCGGCCGCGGCGCCGGCGACAGCCCCGCCCGGTCCGGCGGCGCCGGCAGCTGCGGCCGCGGCGAC
>NW_014011699.1:0-5000 GCF_000611645.1 Monoraphidium neglectum
CACCCCCACAGGGCCCCTGGCTGCCGTCCTCCCACCGGTCCACCCCGAAGCCGCTGCCGCCCGCCTCTCAGCTCGCCGTGGCAATCACCTCCCAGGTCGCGTCGTGGGCGGCCGTGCGCGCGCGCGGCGACGCGGGGCTCGACGCCCTGGTGCTCGCGGCGGCGCGCGCGGAGGAGCGGCGGTGGGTCGACACAGATCTGGAGGAGGCCGAGGTTCTGGCCGAGGTTGTGGAGGAGATCTGGGGTGATATGCTCGGGGAGGCCGCGGAGGCTCTGATGGAGCTGGACAGGTGACGGGCGAGTGCACCGCCGCGGCGCGGGCCGCAAATCGGCCGGAGCTTGGCATAGTGCAGTGCTGCTGCAAAGTGCTGTCTGTGGATCAAACGTTGACTCAGAATTATGGCAGAAACGATACTTTGATGCCGACACAGCGACTGCCGGCGCGGAGGCTTGCATGCGCCTGGTGCAAGCATGTGCTCGATTTTATGGCGGACCAGCTCTGGCATCCCTGCCGTCATCAGCGACGTTGGTTTCTCACTGGCGCTCATGCGTATGCGTTTACGCAACGTTAGGCACTCTACCACTCATGACTAGATGTAATGCGCACAACTGGGCACACCGTCGAGCCCTGCAATCCAACCCCGGCATGGCGCTTTACCGTGCGGCGAGTGTCGCCGTAGCAGTGTAGCTGCGGGCGCAGCGACTTGTTTTTCACAGCCACAGCAACTGTCACCCCACCACGCCACATTAGATTTTCTGGGTCTTTTGATTTTTGTCAAAACCACACACAGAGGAAGCACGAAGCACAACATTCAGAGTCTGGGCGTGTCAGCGCAGAGCACGAGCCCTTTTCACTCAGCGTGGGACATCTTTAGCCTCTTTAGATCGCTAGGAATACTGCCAAGCATGGCGGACCGCTTCCCTCCGCCCCCTATGAAGGTCACAAAGGTGGAGATCTGGGGGCATCCTAATGTGCACATTTCAGCCCTGCTGCAGTCGCTGAGTATCTATGAATGCCCGCAGGAGGAGCTTGACGCTGCCCGGGTGCCCTACGCGTGGCGGGACTACTGCGCACACCTGCTGATCCCTCTGAACGACTGCAGGCGAGTTCCATAGGCCGGTTTATTTTCTATCGAGGCATTAGGACCGCACGCAGACCCTGCAGCAGCTGACGTGTTGCTTTGCCATGTTGCGCCAGGCATTTCGCGCAAGCGCCGTGCGCGCACGCGGCCGTGCCGTCCTGTGCAGCTAGCTCTGCTCGCCGCATCTTGGCCTGCCATTGAGGCGGCATGACCACACCCGTCACGCCCGGCCATGGACATTGTCGATCGCAGGGTAAACCACTATTACGCGCCGTGGGCATGCGGCCACGAGCGGCACGTTTATGAAAAATGCCAGTACAAGGAGTTCAAGCGGAGGGTGGCGATCATGACTGAGGAGAAGAGGCGGCGTAGCGAAGCCGTGCTCGGCGCGGCTGCGTGAGCGTGGCCGCTCGCAGCGGGCGATTATACCAGCCGGGTGCAGGCGGCGGCGACTGGCGGAGCGGTTACCAACCAGGCTGCGCGTGTGGGAGCGCTGCAGCAACAAAGTGAGCCAAGCCCACCTGGCTTGAGCCCCGCCCGCCTGGCCAGCCCAGCCTAACGCTTGAGTTTGCGGCTTACCCTGTCTGTACATTAGTCATCACTTTCTCTCTCTTCTCGTTGCTCATGTAAACCTTTGTCAACTTGAAGCGTGTTTTTGAAAGCAGCGCTGTATCAGCGGATGGCCAATGGCTAATCCAGGTGCGGCTCTGTGAGGGTTCAACACAGTTGCACCCGTCTCCACCCAACAAGCCGCTGCAGCAGGCAGCGGCTTCACGGCCTGCCCAACACAAACATTGGCAGCGGCAAAAACAACAGAGTCTCCTTGAGGCCAACACGCCATGGTAGGGGCCCTTTGCCATGGCCATACTGGGTGGTGATGCAGTACAATTTGAAAAACGACCGATCAAGTACATAGGAAGAGCTCGTCCCTGCATCGCACATCAAATAACAGATTGCACTGCGTCCAGCCTTGTAGGCGCACGACTTGTCCATCCAGTAATTACCGCCCCAGCACCAGTGGCACCACCACCAACTTGGGCCGCAGCGCGGCGGCCATAAGCGCCAGGTCGAGCACGCCGCCGCTCCCAAGGCCCCCCTGCCCCTGCTGGGCCGAGGTTTGCTGTGCAATAAGAGACAAGAAGCAGGGAGGTGACCATGTGAGCAGAAGGGGGAATTGCCCTCAAGACCGCAAGTGCTGGGAGGACGCCACTGCTGGCAGCAGGCAGCCATGATGCCAAACATATGTCCCATACCCTGTCCTACAGTCTCAGCGACCACCATGCAACCAGCCTTGTCCCATCCTGCACTCACCGTCACGGGTGTGGAGACATTTATGGGGTTGACGACGCTCACAGGCGTCGAGATCTGCATCGAGATTCCGCCGCTACCCGCCTGGCTGCCTGCCGCCTGCTGAGGGTACACCACGTAGGTGCTGGTGGGGCCCGCCGCCGCGGCGCCCGCAGCGCCCGGCGGCGGCGGCGCCGCCGCAGTTGTGGCGGCCAGGTAGCCGCTGTACTGCGTTACAGTTGGCGTCACGGGTTTCGCACCGCCTGCCAAGGAGCTGTGTGGCGCTTGAGGCACCTGCGGGCCGCCCGCCAGGACCCCCACCAACGCCCGGATCGCGATCGCGCCCAGCAGGCTGATGCCGCTGTGGTGATTAACCCCCGCTTGCACGGCCACAGCTGCTGCCGAGACTGGCCCCGCTGCCTCAGCTACCCCAGGTGCCCCAGCTGCCTGAGCTGGTGGCGCTGTGGGCACGGGCGAAGACGCCCACACCATTCTAGGTGCCGCTTCCGGTGCTGCTGTTGCTGCTGCTGGCAACGCTGCTGCCGATGCCACCGCAGGTGCGGCCAACATTGGTGCTGCTGATGCCGCCTGCACCTTCGCCGAACGCCCAGGCCGGGCGGCCTGAGGTGGCTGCAACACCTGGTGCAATCGCCTGCGAGAAACATCTGGATCCACGCTGCCTGACAAGATCCTTGCGTGCGCAGGCTGGTTTGTCATACGAAGTGCCCAAATGTACATAACAAACCAACCAAGTCGCGCCGCCGCTGCCGCTGCGGGCCAACGCCTTCTCCCGCGTGGCGCCCCTGCGGCCATTCAAACTTGGAGGCTACTGTTTTTGATCCTGTCTGGTTCAATTGCAGTGCCTGGAAATCCAAGCATAAAGCTCCGAAGCGGTCGACCAATCCGAGAGGCCAGTGATGTGCGAAGCTTCGCATGGTGCTTGCAGGGGTTTCCGATGTACAAAGTTCACATTTTATCCCATGAACTATTATACCATTGATACGCGTCTACCAGCACAGATCACGTTTGTGGGTCTTGGAACCGCCGCGAGGACAGCTCGCGCTTAATTCGCTGGCCAGTCCCGCAGTGCACTCCAATATGCTGCCAAAGTCGTACCTGGTCATGCTGATCCTGGCGGCACTTGTAGCTGTGGCGGCTGGTGCCCAATCCTTTCGCAGCCCAGGCCTTCGACGGCGCAAGCTGCAGCAGAGTTTCACACAAAGCGTGTCGACCAGCACGCCTGTTTCGGTCACGGGGTGAGCATGGGGCTCATATGACAATAAGCGCGCCGCAGAGATTGAGTCAACGGCACTCGACATGCAGTCCTCGCGGCACAGGGCAGCAGGAGTCGGATGTGTGACAGCCGCTGCTTTGTCATTTACTGTCTTTTTCGGCCAGTCACACGGTGTTGCGCCCACCAACGTCCGCCTCTCCTCTGCCCTCGCTCTGCGTCGATCTGCCTGCACGGACCCTGCTGCATCCCCTAGGGCCACGCAGTCTGCTCCAGCGGTGCAGGCCCAAAGCCTGGGCGCCGCGGCGCTGCTGGCCAAAGAGGCGCTTGCGGCCCACCTCATTCCTGAGAAGGCGGCAGCCCCCGCCGCAGCGCCGGTTGTGGTCCTGCCGGCGCAGACCCCGCAGGTGGCGTCTGTTCCAACGACGCTAGGAGGGCCTCTCCAGATAATCACTCGTACACCAGGTGCGTCGCCACTATGCCTCCAAGCGACTCCCTCCCAGGAGAGTTGCACACGCAAACATAGATTGGTTCCCATCATATTTCGACAAGCACTTTGTGTACCCGTGTCACAGAACCTCGCATCTCATCTCCTGCCCCACCTGCGCACTTACCCCTCTCTTTTGGCCCTGCATTCCCATCCCGTGCGTGCAGTCAAAGTTTCAAGCCCAATTAACGTGAAAACACCGGTCAAACAGGTCAACGGCCAGCTTGCAAAGCCGGGCCACAAAGGCGGCCTGATAACGGTGCCAGACCCAGCTTCCCTCGTCGTCGCCATTGCGGGCGCCATCACGAGCGCCCTCGCCGCCGCGGCACCACTGCTGGCGACGCTGCCAGCCCTGCCGGGCCTGCCAGCCCTGTCAGCTTTAACTCTTTAGTTTCCAGGTAATGTGCCTGCAGGACAAGCACTGCTGGTCTCTCGTGAGCCGATAGATTTGCAGCATTTTGCTGATTTACCTCTACTGTAGGGGGGTAGAGTTCTGCCATACGGGGATTATTGTGCAGGTTTCAAACATGGGCTAATGGGGCTTCGCAGTAGGTCTGGCAGCGGTTGAACCTTTGTCTGCCCAGGCGGCACAGTCGCAAGCCAGTCCTGTGTGACCTGCATTGTCTGCCCGCCTTGATGAAATTGCGTTGCAGCTGTGATTCATGCGTGTTTGCAACCACCTTCAAATACACGGGTAATTGGTATAGACACCCATGCTGGCACCTGCAGGCAACCCGTGTCGGTTACTGTGAATGCAACCCCCGCCCGCTGCGTGTCGGAGTTGAGGCAGCGTCTTGCCTCTCCTTGGCTTGCTAGCCCGTACATGACTGACATTGAATATGCCAAGCCAGCAATTCTGATATGGTGCAGCAGGATGCAACTCAAACAAGACAACAAACTTGCAAGCAATAACT
>NW_014011699.1:10000-11277 GCF_000611645.1 Monoraphidium neglectum
CCTCAAAGGAAGACAGATAGATTGCAATGCGATGCTGTGCAAGTGTGGCTTGTCAGCCAACAAACATTGCACAGAGGGCAGTCGTGTGGGTGGCTCGTGTCGGCCGTTTCGTGGGCTCCTACAAAAGTGTGCAGGAGCCACCCTACATCAAGAGGCAAAGTGCAACCCGAAAGAGCCGGCAAAGAAGCCCTAAGGGAATAATCAGTCCTGCACAGAAACAGGATATTTTCTACCCCATCATCCGCAGGCCGGCATGCGATTTCACAAAGCCCTTCTGCTGAGACCACAGCACATGCCACCCACAGTGTCAACCCCTCACCAAAAGCCTTGGCGACAAACCTGCTGCGCTGCTGAGTGCAACAGAGGGTGCTAGTGGCCGCAGGAGCAGCGTGATTTGACAGTGTGCGACCTGCGGCCTGCATGCTTGCGCCGTCTGTGCAGATATGCTGGCAGCCACGCCACAGGCGCGATCAAAGCCATTTTTCATTGGCGGCAACGCATAACAGACAAGTTCAGTACAGTTGCTGCCTCTTGCAGCAGGCGCGTGTGGTGGGTGAAAGAAAGTGCAGAGAGTGCGTATGAGCGGGGTAGCAACGACCTAGTAACAACCGGCAGGGCTGAATGCAACAAAATGGACAACAGCACCGGCTGCTTGCTTCCGCCTCGGCACGCACACCAAATCAGCACATAGGCTTGGCTGGTCACGCCGCATTGCATACATACCATAGAAGCATGGCGTGCGTTCCTGCGGAGCATTCAGCTCTTGAGGTGCTGCTTGCCTCTATTGCGCGAAGGGGGGCGAAAAGAGGTCAGCGTAACCCTCTCAATTGCCAAAACACTTACCAACTCACCTAGAAGCGTGTTCAGGGCTTCCATTGCACCTGGCAGGTTGGAAATTTGGTGTGATGGGTGTCATGGGAGAAAGGCGTCAAGAGTAAGCCAGGTGGTGCCTGCAGGTGTACATCCTACCCCATTGACTTGCTCGTGCGGCTACCATCTGTTTCATAGAGTGCATGACGCCTGTCGTGTCTACGACGCTGCAAAGGCTGCAGGAAGCTACCAATCGCGCCCAGCTTAAGCTGGTGCCTGGACCGATCATTAGCAAAACAACCTTGCACTCACACGCACGCCTCTTCTAAATCCTGTCTGACGCTCAACTCCCCCCAGGACGCCATGCTAATACCCCATCCCCACAACAAACATGCAACAAATCGAATACATTCAAACACACACACACACACACATACACACACACACGCACACACACACACACGCAC
>NW_014011698.1:0-11269 GCF_000611645.1 Monoraphidium neglectum
CCCCCCACCTTCCGAATCTCCGTGTCCCGCTCCTCCACCAGCGACTCCGCCTGGGACACCTTCATCAGCTGCGCCTGGGTGAACCCGGGATCCGCCGCCGCCGCCGCCCCCAGGCTGCTGCCGGGCGCGTCGTCCTCTATCAGGCCGATGCTGCTGCCCCTCTCGTAGCCTTTCTGGGCTTCAATCTTGTTGAGAAATCGTGTCTCCTCCTTCCTGTGTGGACAAGCGGTTTGATTTGGGGATGTTTAGAAGGGAAGTCATCCCTCACGATGCTGATAGCGGCGACGGGGGCACTGACCGCTGGCGGCACGCCACCGGCCGGCAGCGGGCTCAGGCCAAGAGCCTCTGCGCCTCAGCCGCGGCCTTGGGGCTGCTGCATGCAATTGAGAACCTCCAACGGTCAACGACTGGCCCCATCCACTCCCCAGCGTCCCCGCAGCGTTCGAGTTCCGCACGTCCAGCCGTGCAAAAGGGCGCCCCGACGGGTGCCCTCGGTTCGTCCCCTCTGCCGCGCACAACCTGCCTGGCAGCGCACCCAAGCAACAAACAATGCGCGCAATGAACCCACACAGCAACATCCACGGATGCATAATAACACGACCACCACTCCCATGAGCCCGGGTCCACTGCCCTGTCCCCACCTGAACTCCACGCTCAGCTTGAACAGCGCCTGCGCCAGCTGCCGCTGCACCTGCAGCCGGACCGCCGCGTCCTCCTCGCGGCCCCCCGCCTGCTGCATCGCGCGGATCTCCCCGTCCAACCGCCTGAAGGACAGCTGCACCTCGCGCGTCACGGCGTCGACCTGCGCGCCCGCGCCGCCGCCGCCGTCGTCGAAGCTCACGAGCAATGCCTTCCCGTGGTACCTGCGGCGCAAGGGGCGCGGGGAGCGAGGCGCGGGCACGGGCGCAGGCGCGGCGTGGTGGGTGCGGCAGGCGCGGTCGGGCAGTGTTTGGGCCCCGCTGCGGCGCTCAAGAGCAGGAGGCGTGGCACTGACGAGGTCTTCGAGGCGCCCGGTCGCGCGCGTGCCGCAGCGGACGCACAAACACGCGCAGTTGCTCCTGTGCGGCGCCTCGCACTCCCAGAATACGCAGGCCGAAGGTCGAGGCCCCGAACGCGCATTGACTCACTCGCGCAGCTTCGCGATCCGCTCCCTCAGGACCCCCATGTCCCCTTTTATCTTCTCAGACACCTGCAACGTGAGGGGTGGGCGCGCGGCGCGCGGCGCCCCGGCGAGCAGTCGCGGCGAGGCGGCCTGTGCAAGCTTTCTTGTTTGCGGGGCTTTCAAGGAGCGCCCTGGCCCAGGCCGCCGCTTGGCACGCCTTGGCGCTGGGGATGCGGGCTGTGGCCGGCAGCATTGTGTTTCACTGCAGGAGCTGGAAGCCTGTGCAGGGAGAGGCCGCCGCCTGCAACCAGCAGCAGCCAGCTGTGGCCGCACAGCCCCCCGGCCGCCTGCCACGCGCGCACACCTGGACCCATCGAGGGGCGTAGCCCGCAGATATGCCTGCGCTGCCCAATTCGATGTCCCCTTCGCTGCCGCCCAGCGCCGCACCGAGCAGCTTCGCTGTCGCGCGGTCGTTCTCGCTGCCGAGCCTGGGCGAGTCGGCGGCAGGGGTCGGGTGGCATGGCGTGTGTGTGTGCGTGGTTGGCACTGCGAGGCTGCCGCAATGGGCAACGGTGCTTGCCAGCCTGCTTGTCAGCATTGAGGTGTCCCAGGGACGCCCGATGCTCGCATGTGCCAAAACAGGGAGAGAGGGGCGGAACCCCCTCAAGCTGCACATCAATTATGTTCAAACAGCGCAAAGGCTTCAAAGCAGTCCGTTCAAACCATCGCTGGGAGCCGCAACGACCTCTGCTGCAGCAGGTGCTGCAGCGGAAGGCGCAGCGCGCGCCGTGCGGATCAGGTCTGCGCTCACCGATCTTCCGCCAGGTCCGGCCTCGATCGCTTCACATCATTGCGATACTTTATAAACTGCTGCGTGAGGTTCCTGGTCGTGCCTATCGCCTGGGACATCGCTTCCCAGGGCCTTGCCAGGGCCGGAGACGCTATGATGAATCCAGGTGCATCCCCAGATCAGCTAGCACGCGATCGGATGGGACCGCGCGAACCAGTCTGGCCGATGAGCCCGAGCTCTCGCGCTTGTTGAACACCACGTCCCTCTGTGTGATTGAGGAGCTTTGTATACTGATTAGTTATTTGATTGGATTGCAAGGCTTATACATGTGATTGGAGTGGGTCCTGCTTGTCGACAGCACACCACCGTCTGCGCACACAAAAGTTGGTCAGCGCACCACCTGTCAGCGCTCAGCGTTGCTCTGTCCCTCCTGCTGCTAATGCTCTGTGGGGCAGCTCAAGGAGCCTCCACTGATCCACACCTCAAAAGAGCATCGTATGGCCAACACACAGAAATCTTTGACCGTAAAACTCCACTTTTTGACATTTCAGCTGTCGAGCCTCCCCACGTGCCCACTGGAGTGGTTGCTTCCGGGCGTCGGCGCGGCCGGCAGCTGTCCCTGCTTCGACGGGGTCGGGCAAAGGCGGCGCTGCCATTCCGCCTGATTGCGGGGTGGACAACGCTGCGCGCCACTCAGCCCCAGCAGCTCACACCCCTTGGCGCATTCGCCCCCACTTGGGCCATTAGCCAGGAAGCCTAACCACCAGCCGGCTGCTTTGCTCACCACGCCCCCCCCCCCGCCATAACCGCTTGCATAACAATGCATCAAGTTACAAAAAGCACTGCACACTCCGGACACAAAAGCCCGTGCGTCAAGCCAAGCGTGTCCCGCGGCGCAGCGGAATGCCGGCAGGCACCTCTGGCGCCCGCGCGCCACCGACGCCGCCGAAAACGCGCCGGCTCGGTCAATCAAGTTCTCTCAAGTCCTGCCGCCACCGCCCATGCAACTCTCGCACGAGGCACCATCATCATGTAATTGTTCGAACGCTGCGCCGCCGGCGCGGTTGTGACCCTGCAGCACCCGCTAGGCCAAAGCAATGGCTCAGCGCCCTGCTCCCTGCGCCCCGGTGGGCCACGATGACATGATGTAAAACAGCAGCGGCACTCGTCTGGTCACTGCAGGCGGCCAAAAGACTCGCCGCCTTTCTTGGCGATGGGATGCGGCACTCTTCGTCACGGGGTGGAGGGGGGCTGCAGCGGGCGCAAAGGCTGCGCACGAATGCGAGGGGGCCATCATCATCCGCCACCCACGCGCCGCGCAATCCTGATCGGAGTCTAGCGGGTAGCGGAGGCCGCCAGTGGTGTTGGGTTTTCAAGATTGGGCGGCGCTTGGTGTTTTTTCCAGGGGCGGCGGAGCTGCGTCGGCACCTGAGGGGGTTCAGTGCAGTCAAGGAGGCACAGGGAGGGGGCGCGTTCAGCAAGTGCGGATGAGGGGGGAGGTGGCGGCCCCAGCAAGGCGTTCCAGAGCCACCAGGTGGGATGCGGCACCGCAGCCGGCACCAGCCATACAGTGCGCCAACATTCATGGCCACGACGCTCGAAATAAAACCCTCCTGAAATGGCAATACCCCCAGGATGCAAGGAAAGAGTGGAGCTTGCGGGACTGCTGAGGCCAGCGCACCTGTTTAGGGCGTGCCGGCCCCGGCCTGGGCGCCAGCACCGGCCTGGGCGGTGGAGGGCGACGCGGCCGGGCTGGGGGAGGGGGACGCCTCTGCAGCGGCGCCGCCGCCGGCCTCGGGAGAGGGCGAGGGCGAGGGCGACTCGGCGAGCGTGCCGGCCTTGGCCTCGGCGGCCGCCTCGGCCTGGGCCTGGGCGGAGCCGCCTGCCTTGGCGACGGCCTGCGCGGCGGCCTGCGCCTGGGCGTCGGCGCCGCCGCCAGACGCGGCGACGGCCTGGGCGGCGGCCTGCGGTTTGGCAAGGCAGAGCGGGTTGATGCATTGGGATGTGTAAGTGAGATCATCGCGCTCTGAGCCGCCACATGGCGATGGAATTGTTGAGAGGTTTGACAGCAGCCAGCGGGTTGCAACAGTTGGTCCTCGCTGTGGAACAAGCACCCCACCACATGCCCGCGCACGCATGCACACACGCATGCACGCACACATGCACGCACGCACGCATGGATGCATGCACGCACGCACGCACGTGCGAGAATGCAAAACCAGCCCAACTCAAACCCACCGCAGCCTGCGCCTCGCCGGGGATGGGGGAAGGGCTCGGGGGGGCCTCGGCGGCGGTGGCGCCGCCACTGGGAGGGGGCGAAGCCGCCTCGCCGGCGGCCGGCGAGGGCGACGGGGACTCGAGGGTGCCAGACTTTGCCAGAGCCTCGGCCTCAGCCTGGGCCTGGGCGGAGCCGCCGGCCTTGGCGACGGCCTGCGCGGCGGCCTGCGCCTGCGCCTGGGCGTTGCCGCCAGAGGCAGCGACGGCCTGGGCCGCAGCCTGCGAGCAGGGAGCGACAGGGGTGCAGCGGGTGGGGGGCGTCGACCATTCGCTTCACGGAGCGTGAAGGGTGGGAGAGGTGGAGGTGTGGACGCTCAGACATTTGGTGGGCAAGCGGCTCACACAAATGGAGTGCGGCAGGCGCGAGCCTGCATTTGCGGGTCATGAGCAATGACCGACCTCTGCGATGAGAAGCTGAAAAGGCACTTGTTGTTTTTCAGTGAGAGTTGCTTCGAACATCCCCAGCCACTGGGCAGCCAAAACAAACACACCAGCAGGACCCATTGCAGTAACCTGGAAACCGATCGGCACGCCAGCACACGCCGTGCGTGTCCATCCACCCACCTGGGCCTGCGCCAGGCCGGGGATGGGCGAGGGGCTGGGCGACACCTCTGCGGCGGTGGCGCCGCCGGCGGGCGAAGCGGAGGGCGAGGGCACCGCGGCGGCGCCGGCCTGCGCGGCCGCGCCGGCCTGGGCGGCGGCGCCCGAGGGGGCGGGGGAGGGGGAGCCCTCGGCGGTGGCGCCGCCAGTAGGCGAAGGGGACGCCGCCGGAATCTGAAGAGTTGGGATTTGCGGTGGCGAGAGAGTGGCAGATATGAGGGTGGTAAGGGTTTTGCCGGCTATTCATATGAGGGTGGACGACACAAACGGAGTCCGCTCCGCATCAGCTGACACAATTGGGCGTGTGTGTGGAGAGTACGAGCAGTCACCCAGGGTAAGCAAGTAGTGAGCAGTGTAGCGGCCAGCACAGCGCACAGCAGGGCGTAGCGGTCCCGTCATGCTCACGCAATCAGCGGCGTTGGTGGCGCCGGCCTGAGACAGGGCCTAGAGCGGGGAGATGGAGGCGAATGGATGTCAAAGCCTTCCTGCCGTACTTCCAACATCCCAGCAGTTTTGATAGACCAGAGGAGACATGCAAGCAGTGCAGGCCCCGCCAGGTCGGTTGTAAATGTCCAGCGGCCGCACCGCAGGGCGGCGCTTCAACACAGGGTGGCGCAAGCAAGGGTTGCCTGGTTGCGCCCCAGAACACCCGCCGGGTTTCATCTATATGTGTCTGATTGCGTGGCTGCCTGAACCCCTCACCTGTGCAACCGACTTGCCATCACCGGTGGAAGCGGCGCTGGCCTGGGCCTCTGCGTTTGCAGGGCAGGGTGGACGTGGGTGGAGAGGCTTGGAGCGAGTGTTAGAAGTGACCTTTTCAGGGGAGGTTGGGAGCATGCGCTTGGGGAGCTGGAGGGCTGGGAGACATATTTGGGCCCGCCAAGGTGGCAGGAAGTGCTGTGCGCGTGCTCAGTGTACGTGCACAAGAGAATGTGTTGAGGCACATGCAAGCAAACACAGTGCTCTTGTACTGACCCGCAGGCCGCTGCTATGTGCTGTGTGCTCAGTTATTGCCGCAGGGCATAAGTAGCAGGGACGAAGCAAGCTAGGGTGTGTGTGCACAACACAGCTCAATGGATGCGACAGCAGCAGACGCGCAAATGCCGGTGCGGACAGAGGCAGGCACGGACGCTCACGCGCGAGGACGTTGGTGACGGCGCCGCAGCCGCCGGTGGTCACAGCCTGGGACAGGGCCGCCGCGAAGGCCTTGGACTCGTTGCCTGGGACAAAACGAAGGTGCGGCGAGATGGGGTTGCAGTGGCGCAAGTGAAGCAATGAGCAAGACCATACAAAGAACTGCCCCGTCCCCACGATAAAGGCAGATGTTTGTGTTGGCAGGCGGGTGAGCGTAGGGCGCGTGCCGGCGCGTGAGTCTGGGAACCGCTCACCGCCGGCCGCCAGAGCTTGTGCCACGGCCTTGCCGGCGGCGGTAGCTGCGTTGGTGATGGAGGGTGGGGCAGGGTGGGGCGTTGGGAGCTGCGGGCGTGAGCAGGGCAGCAAATTGCGGTCGCGAGAATCCTGGTGCCGGCCATGGACCCCAGCAGTGCGCTCAGCACTACGAGCTTCAAGACAGCCTGGTCACGGCTTAGATAGAGTGACGCCCGTCCGGGCCCGAGGAGCTTGCACGGCATGCGCAGAGCACACGCAGCGAGCTGCGCACGCAGGGGCATTTTTTGGGCCGGCCGGCGCACCCTGAGAGGGGTTGCCGTTGGCGTCGGTCAGGGCAGTTCCCAGCGCCTGGGACACGGGCTGGGGCTGGGTGCCGTAGGCCTCGGCGGTGGCCTTGGAGACGGCCTGGGCGGTGGCGCCGCCGGAGCCGAGGGCCTGGGCGATGGCCTGTCAATGGAGGGGGAATTTGGGGGTACCGAGGTTGGGTCAAGAGGTGAGCAAGAACAGCCAAGGGTTGGGGTCGAGAGGAAATGTGATGTGACGACGATTTGATTGATGTCATGATAAAGTGGGTTGATGTGGAGGGTAATGCGGGGCTGGGTTGCCACCCCTGATGGTTTTTCACAGCACATGCGGTACGTGCCTTTGCTGTAAAAGACAGGGCTATCACAGGGCTCTGTGTGCCTTGGCTCCCTGATATACAAAGCCATTGACAGTTCAAAACCTGCAAAGCTTCGAATGGTCGCGCACCTGAGCCTGAGCCTTTGCGTCGTTTCCGCCGGCGGCGGCGCCCTGAGCAATGGCGTTGCCGGCGGCGGCGGGGTTGCCCTGATTGACGGCCTGGTCAGGTGTGGATGGAGATGAGGCAGGGGGTGAGGGGGCAACTGGGAGCGAGCGAAATTCGCAGGGGTGGTTCGCCAGGTCTTCAGGTGCGGGGACATCCAGCGGGCAGCACTGCTTCAGGTGCTGTTTGCAGATTTGCATGGGGCAGCAGAGAGCGCCAAGCCCGACAGTCTATGCATGCCGCTGAAAATTAGGTAGGATGGCGATGCGCGTGTTGGAAGCCACTGCCGGTCTGTCGGCCGGCAAGGCTTTTGAGCAGCCTTGCCCAGGTTCCGTCAAGCCACTCCGCACCTGCGCGTACGCCTGTTTTGTCGGGGCCACGTCGCGCGGGGAGATTGATGTGGGGCAAGAGGTGAGGGCACAATGTGCGCGCACAGCGCAGGCGCGGATGTGGGGCAAGAGGTGAGGGCACAATGTGCGCGCACAGCGCAGGCGCGGGTGTGCTGCAGCGCTGCACAACCTGGAAAGAGCACATACAGACAGTCGGGCTGCAGCAGAGGGGGCTAGGTTGGTGAAAGGGTAGGTGCAAGAGAGCCTATGGCGGGCCAAATCAGGCAGAGGCTGCGCGCCTGAGCAATGGCCTCGGCCGCGCTGCCGCCACCCTGGTTGACGGCCTGGCCCTGGAGAGCAGAAGGTGACAGGGGCATAGACAAGAAGATTTGGGTGATGAGGCGGTTGCCATCAGAAACGAATTGGTCGTTCGTATTTGGATGAGGCGCCCGTAGCGTGGATCGGCTCAGGATGCTGATGTGCACAACATGTAATGCTGACCGCAATTGTTCAAGGTCAGCCGCCCATAGGAAGGCAGGGAAGATTGGTTGTCTTGGGTTCATGCCGTGCCAGCTTACCAGGGTGTTTGCAAACGGCTGGATCTGGCCGGCGGAGAACGCTTGGGCCAGGGCGTCGGCAAGGGTGTTGGCTGTGGTGGGCAGATCTGGGGTTTGGGGGGACACAAAACGGGGCGGGGGAAGGGGGCGGGCTGTTAGGGTATGCTGGAGACTTGATGGGTGGGAACGCTGCTGGTGGATTGCAGGGGCCTCGTCTATCAATGTCACGTTCAGCATGGGCCAGCAAGGTGCAGGCTGGGTTTGGTAGTGCAAGAGACTGCGCGCGGGCATTTGCGTGCGTGCACAGCGCCGAGGCGGTGCAAGACAGCGGCGCACCCTGCTTGGCCGCCTGGGCGACGGCCTGCGCGGCGGAGGATGCCTGCGTGCCACCCTCGGCGGAGCTCTTGGCCAGGGCCTGTTGAAGGGGGGGCACGGCAGGGACAATCAAGGCACAGGGGGTTTATGGATTGCGTCGGGCGACGTCATGGGGCCAAGGCCAAGGACAGCGAGCTTCAGGTGCCCCACCTGTCCAACGGCCTGCGAGCCCCCTTTGGCAGAGGCAATCGCCTGAGCGGCAGCCTGGGCGTTGCCGGCCGAGACACCCTGCGCGAAGGCCTGGGCCTGCGCCTGCGCCTGGGCGCCGCCGCCGCCGGCCGCGGCGTTGGCCTGCGACGCGGCCGCAGCGTTCTGCTTCAGCCTGCGGGCATCAGACGCCACTGGAGCCGTGTGGGGCCACAGAGGCGCGTGGGGGCCGAACGAGGGCGGTGAGAAGGAGTCGAGGGCATTCCGAGGACACGGCGGCAAACTCGGGATCATCGGGATCCGGGATACCGCGCCTTGGCTCACCGCAGAAGGAGATCAACAGGATCACGGAGACCTTGAGGTAGGACATGGTGGTCCTATGCGTGCAGGGAGTCGAGCAAAACCTGGTGCCGCCGAGACGGACAGACGGCGGAAAGCGAGCCGATCAAGCCTCGACTGAGGTGAAGAGGCGCTTGAAAACGTGGAAATGCAATGTTGTCGGCGTATCAGACGTCAAGAGGGTGTTGGAGCTGGAGCTCGAGGGGCGCCAGTTGTCACTGCGCCATGATCGCGCACAACCACCGCAGCCCGGGTATCAGATGCCTCTTGGCACCACGGCAGCTCGCACCTTATTCTCCACATTCTCCTTGCACAGCCGCAGATCTGTGCTAGAGTCGAGACGCTGCGGTGCGGCGCACCGCCTGGGGGCCGGCAGCACCCATGACGTCAGCTGCAGTTGGCTTCCAGGGATTGCCGACGGCGGCTCGGATGACGTGGGAGCCAACAGTCCCCCATACGGCAGCAAGGGGGCAGGTACACGTGTTTGGAGATCCAGGAGTAGAAAAGCACTGCTGCCGTTTGCCAATTTGGAGAAGGGACCCAAAGCTGCGAGCTGGTGACGGAAGCTCCAACGCGATGTCGTTTCCCGCCATTTTATGACACCTGCGCGCAGCCGCCTGCCGGGCTCGCCCGTACAACACTTGCTTCTGGCAACCCCAAATGATCACGGATTGTCTCAGCCATAATTACTTTGCGTCCCAGTGCAGCGCGTCGACAGCAATTGGCTGGGCTTTGACCGGACGACATGAAGGATGGCAGATTCTTGAGTACAGGTTGTGACAGCACCTAAATACCCCCGCTTGACCGCTTGAGTCCAGTGAGCGCTGCGGCTCCGGCCGCGGCTTTGAAAAAACATGAGAAGATTGCTAATGTCAAGACCCTGCCAGGATGCCCTGCATGCACTCAGCTAGGCGAACCAGCGCCACGCCAGCCGCACCGCTGTTAATGCCGCCCGGCCCGCGCCACACAAGTCCGAGGGGGGGGGGCGGCGGGGCATGCGGTCGCTCGAGGTGCCCCCTCAGCCACGCGGCAGCAGCGGCAGCTCCTCCCTGAGCCACTGGGTGAAAGACTCAGGCTCGCGCGCGATCTCCTCTGCCAGCTGCGGGGCATGACGGCGGTTTGGGGGGGCATGGCGCCTGAGGCGGTGCGCCTGTCAGGGCTGCACAACGGCCACAGAGGGGGGACGGTGGCCCTCCAGGGCCGGTGCCCGATGAGGTGCCGGATCGGCAATTTGCAGCGCTGTCATGCAGCAGGCTCACGGGCAAAGCAGCTGCATGTCAATACTTCAAAGCGCGCATGCATACGAGCCGACATGCGCGCATGCATGCATGTGCACGTGCATGTGGCTCACGCATGTCAGCGCACATTCACATGCGTGCGCGCACGCACACACGCACGCGCGCGCGCACACACACACACACACACACACACACACACACACACACACACACACACACGCACGCACACACACACACACACACACACAAAATGAATAAACCACACAACCGCACAACAACAGCGCAGACAGGCGTCCGTGCGGGTGCGCATGCTCGTGCGCAGGCATGCATGCATGCATGCATGCATGCACGCCCACAGACCGGCCCCACCTCTTCCAGCGTGGTCCAGCGTGTGCCGATGACCTCGTGCTCGTTCACGTGCACCTTCTCAGTGCGCGATGTTGGTGAAGCAAAAAACGCGCGTGCATGGAGCATAAAATAAGTTGGTGAACCGTTATGACATTCAATACCTGCAGGTTGCGGTGTATCACAACACCAGAGTGTGCAGCAGCTCTGAAGACACATCGCACGGGAGGCGGCGCAGAGCCAGCAAGCCTGGGGCTGCTGGCGCCGGGGTGCCGGCCGCGCGGGCGCACTGCCCCCCCCCCCTCCCACAACTACCTGCCTCGCCCCAGCAGCACCGATCACGTTCGCCCCACCCCCCTATCCTCGATCGCCCCTCCACACACCCCGAAAACGCGCCCACCCAAGCGCTTCGCCCCGCCCCCGGCCCCTCCCTCGCGCGAGCACGCCTGCACCCACGCCAAAGCGCCCACCTCTCCTTCGAACCCGTCCAGCCTGTAGCTCTCCACGAACTCGCAGTCGTGCAGCCGCCCGCCGCCAGGCAGGTCCTGCGCGACGCTGCGCAGGTGGCGCGCGACCGCGGGCGCACGAGGCAGGGAGGCGGCGACGCCCAGCTCCTCCAGCAGTCCCCTCTCCGCGGCCTGGTGGAACGTCTCACCTGCCGCGGGGAGGTTACAAGAGGGGCGATACGGTACATGACGGATTGAGCACTCCGAGGGAGGGATGTTGCGAGGATCGGCCAGGGTTTTGCAGTGAAGAGCGGGCCAAGGGCGGCATGCACAAGGCGGGCTTGGCCGGGGTGTGAGTGCTAAGGGAGGGGAGAGGTTGCAGGTTGGCATGGGAGGGCCAGGTCTGGCTGCGCGTCAGGGCGTGTGACCTGCAGGCGGCCGTGCCAGCGGCCCTCAAGCCGCGGATAGTGGCGGGTGCTGGCTGGAGCGGGGAAGATGGGGGAGGTTGAAACGGCGGAGGGGGCCTTCTGCCCGCGGCCGCGCGCCTGCAC
>NW_014011697.1:0-4812 GCF_000611645.1 Monoraphidium neglectum
GGAGGGGGGCACTGGCATAGGCCAAGCAAGGGGGGGGCTGCGGGTGTGGGGGGGTGTTGCGCCATGTCTGCCGCCCTCAACGGTCCAGGGAGGGCTGCCTGGGGGCTGTTGGGTCTGCAAGGGGTTGTTTTCTATTGCGAAATGATGGTGAGATGCGGGCTGGGAATGGTTTGGCGGGAGAAAGAGAAGGCTTGAGGCTGGGCCGCGTTGAGCGGAGTGCGTTGCGGCTTCCGCCTCCCAATCAACCATTAGCCCGCATGGCGGGGCCGCGTCGCGGCCTTGCCGAGCAGACTCCGCCCACCTTTGGTTTCTGCCGGGCAAGATGGAGGGCCTTGCCGTCCCTTTCCTCCTCTCACACGCACTCATTTCCACACTGTACACACACACACACACACACATGCACGCACACAAACACGCACCTTCGTGCAACCAACCCCATGCCTGAGACCCTCCACCCTCGCTAACGCCGCCCCCTCTCAGGGGTCAGCGCGCGTCATCAGGTGCCTTGAGGAGAATCGGAAGGTCCTCACGCAGCAGTGCACCGCGGCACTCTTCGACCACGAGGTGAAGCCACGCACCCGGGGTGACGCGGCCGGGGTGACGCGGGGCTAGCATGCGCGCAGAGAGGGGTAAAGACAGGATACGTGTGTGCATGTGTGTGAATGTGTGCGTGACAGAGACAGAGAGAGAGAGAGAGAGAGAGAGAGAGAGAGAGAGAGAGAGAGAGAGAGAGAGAGAGAGAGAGAGAAAGGGAAAGAGAGAGAGAAAGAGAGAGGATGTTATCTTCAACGCAGCACGCACCTCGCTGCTTCTGGCGCCTGCATCTCCTCGCGCCTGTATGTTTCGACGCCTATCACCCCAAACCGCCCCGCGCAGGTGCGCATGGCTGAGGACATCGACTTCAAGTACCCCATGCGCAAGGCCTGCGCCTGGGAGATCTCCTCCCTCTGCCAGAACGTGCCGCACGGCCACGCTCGCGTCATCCGCTGCCTGCAGGAGCACCTGGATGACGAGGACATGAGCAGGTGGGGCGGTTTTGTTTTTTGGGGGGGGGGCGGACGGGCTGCTTGCGGGGGTTGGACGTGGGGTTCAAGGTATTGGTTTATTGGGTGCAGGGTTTAGGGTTGAGCATTTTGTTCTGTCAGTGAGTTCGTCAGTGGGGTGTCAGCTTGCGTCAGCGGGGTTCGGGGCGCAAACTCTACACCATAGCATGTGACGGTTTGAGGTTCGACGCCTGGTTGAGGGGCCCCGGTCATACCAGGGAGGATGGTTGTCAGAGCGCTTTAGTTCATTAGGTGGAAGCGGGGTGTCCACCAGCTGGGAGCAGGGGGTTGACTGGAGGCCTGGAAAATGACAGGGCAGCGCAGCGCGCGAGGGCCCGGCCAGCCGGCGCCTAGTGCACTGGCAGCGTGCTCGTGTGATTGCAGCAACACCGCGGGGTCAGTTCATCGCAGGCAGCGGCCACAACCTTGTCACCCCGAGGCCCCCCATCCAGCCTGCCCTCATGACCCAACAGCACGCCCTCTATGCAACACGGCCGTCAGCTGCGTCCGCCCGGCTTCGGTCGGCACAGGCTTTGGCACGGCTGAGCCTCCCCATCCCCGCCCCCTGCACCGCCACCCGCCCTGGCCCGCCCTCCGAACAAACACCGTTTGATGCACACCACCAAATGCACACACACCATCAAATGCACACCGCCACGCACCCACCAGGGAGTGCAAGGATGAGGTCACGCGCGACACCAACCGGGCGGCCCAGGACTACCGCCTCAACTGGCGGCTCAGCAAGGCCTGCGAAAAGGTGTGGGGGCGGGCCGAGCCTGGGTTGAGGGACGCTCGCTTGCAAGGCAGCTGGATGCCGTCAAAGCCTGCCCCCTCCCCTGCGCCACGAGTAGTTAGGTTTTTTGGTGGTGTCCTTACTTATCAACGGTATTCTTGCAAGAAAGATTCTGACTTACACACACTTTTTCTCTCCACACACTCACACGCGCGCACACACACACACACACGCGGACACACACACATATATGCGCCTGCACAAACACACACACATATGCGCGTGCACACGCCCCGCAGGACATCTCCGGCCTGTGCAGCGGCCTGTGCTCTGCCAACAGCAACCAGCCCTGCGGGGGTGTGGTGCTCCACTGCCTCACAGAGCGCCAGGAAAACATCACCAGCCAGGCCTGCAACGACGTGAGCCGCCGCATGTGCACACGCGTTGGCTTGCGGCGGGCGCGCAGGCGCGGGCGGATTTCGCATGCAGGCCCCGTCCGTCCCCGGTCTGGCAGTCTGCGAGCACGCGGCGCCGCTCGTCCTCGCGCACGTTGCGGTGTCCTTGCATCATTATATATCGGAACGGGAAAAGGGGTCGTTGACCAGACCGCCCAAGCAGAAAGGCGCCATGTACTCGCCAAGGCAACAACCGCAGTAACTGCTGGTGATTCTGCCGTGATCGCGGGTGCAGAAGCGCCACGACCCCGCCGCCGGGCCGCCCGCTGCGTGCCCCACCACTGCCGCGGCGGCACCCCGCAGGAGGTGTTTTACTACCAGCTGATGGAGGTCAACGACTTCAGGAATGACGTCATCTTGGCAGAGGCCTGCAGGGCGGACGTCGATAAGTACTGCAAAGACGTGGAGCCGGGTTAGTCATGGGGGGCCTGCTGGGTTGAGTCGTGGGGGGCTGCTGGGGCGAGAGGGGGAGGGGGAGGGATTCCGCTGACATGGCTTTCGGCCGTGGACGGCTGGAGGGGAGGTGTGTGTCCCACCGTTAGACGCTGATGAGTGCCGGGGTTGAGTGTTTTGGGGCGCCGCATCCCAAACATCCTGGCTGGTCGGCCCTGGCCCCCTCTCAACAAAGGGCTCGAGGGCCGTGGGCCTGCACCCCACCCACCCAAACGGCTCCTCGGCTCTCGCGCTCTCTCCCGACACACGGCTGTTGAGCCCCTTCCCTCACCCACCCCTAGCCTCGCCACACAGCACATTCTGATCGGCACTGAGCCCCCCTCCAAACAAACATGAATCTTGCCAGGCGACGGCCGTGTGCACCAGTGCCTGCGCCACCAGCTCAACTTCATCAGCGAAAAGTGCCGCGACGAGGAGACAAAGCTGGCGGAGAGGGAGGAGAGGGACATACGCCTCAAGCCGCGCCTCGCGAAGGTGCGGCGAGCGCGCCGCCACGCCGGCAGCCGTCGGCGCGTGGCCGGGACCTCCCGCACCATTGTTGTTGCTGCTTCTGGTGGTGCTGCTGCGGCTGCTGCTGCTGCTGCGGCTGTTGCTGCTGCTGCTGCTGCGGCTGCTGCTGCTGCTGCTGCTGCTGCTGCTGCTGCTGCTGTTGCTGCTGGTGGTACGGGAGGTGGTGGTGGTGGTGCTCCTGGTGGTGATGGTTGCAGTGCACACCCCTGGCCGGTCGGCTGTTTGATGCGCGGGATGCTGTGAGCACATTGCAACCGGCCGCCGGACCAGGCCCAACGCACTGCTTCCATGCACGCTCCAGCTCCCCGGCTGCGAGGATCCTGACACGCTCCCTCTTGCCCTGCACCGCGCGTGGCCCCTCCGCGCCTCACAACCCAACTTTCATGCCAACCGCCATCCCCACCCCTGTCCGCACCACCGCCTCCAACCCCGCCCAAATGCCCCCCCCACCACCGTCCCCTCCGCACCCCCCAGTTCTGCTCCCAGGAGCGCGCGGCGTTCTGCGGCGCCGTGCGGCCCGGGAAGGCGCGCGTGATAAAGTGCCTCATTGACAGCATGGGGAAGCCGAATTTTGGGGTGGAGTGCCGGGTGCAGCTGCAGCAGCGGGCGCACGTCGTGAACAGCGATTACAGGTGAGTGAAGGTTCTGGAGGGCGGAGGGCGGGGCGCGTCATCCATACGCTTAACCGTCAGGTGATTACGCGCGTTCTCGCTCCACAAGCGGGACCGGCTATACCCTGCGTGCGCAACGCGCGCTGCGCCCCCTCGCGCCCCCGCCCCCGCCCGGTCGCAGGTACGACGTGGGCGTGCGCGAGGCGTGCGCGCGCGACGTGGACAGCATGTGCGCCGACGCGAAGAAGAAGCTGCGGGGTCAGGCGCAGGTGCTGAAGTGCCTGGTGAAGAGCCTGGCCGACGCCAACGATGGCTGCCAGGTGGGGGGCCGCTTGGCTTGCGGGCCGACAAACCCTGGGCTCGATTCGTGAAGCGACACCTTGTGGCGAGTTTGGAAAAGGCGACGGGGCAGCCGTGCGTCCCGGGGTCAGACACGGGTGTGGTTCCCTTGCGGCTATGACAGCCGCAGCTCAGGGCGATGCGCGATGGAATGTGCATCACACACACGCGCGCGCACACACACACACACACACACACACACACACACACACACACACACACACACACACACACACACACACACACACACACACATGTCACACACATGCACGCGTGCGCGCACACACGAACACTCACATGCGCGCGCACACACAAACAGTCACACATGTGCCCCCCCACACACCCACACGCACCCACCTTCTTCTCCAGCTTGCTGCACCAGTTCCACGCGGAAGTCAGGCGGCCGTCGATGCAGCTGCCCGCGTCAAAAAAGTTGTCCGCGCCGCTGCCGTCTGCAGGGCGGGTCAGTGCGTCACGGCCGGTCGGTCGCAGACTGGGGAGAACGTCATGTCGCGTTCCATGCGCGTGCTCCCGCCAAGCGGGCGCCTCGGCCCTGGGGGCATCTGCAGGGCCGACAGGCTGCACCGGGCATCCGCACAGGGCTGCTGGTGGCGCAGGGTTTGGCTCCCCCATGCTGCACGACGACACTGACAAAGAGTGTGGAGGAA
>NW_014011697.1:6626-9715 GCF_000611645.1 Monoraphidium neglectum
GGCTAGCGCCGCCCCGCCCGGGTTGCAGCTACATACAAGACACCAGGCGAGCTGGCCCCTGGGTTGGCAGGCTTGGGGCAGGGCCAGCGCACCTCCCCTGCTCCCTGCCTTGCGGCATCGGCAGTGGCATTGGCAGGGCCCATTCCCTGTCCTATTACAGTACGATTAGGCGAGCGTGCGAAAAAGCGCCCGGCCACTGCAGCAAGGGTTTGTTATGGAATGCCCTGCTTGGCCTGTCTCGACAAGCACCCACATAAACAGTGATTCAAAGTGTAAATTTGTTACCAAGTGCGACAACTTCACAGCAGGGCGGTGTGCCCACTGCAGGAGCAAAGCGCTCTCAAACCGATCATTGGGCATGCGCCGGCCGCGCCGCGCCCGGCCAGCCTAACGGCAAAGCTTGGAGCCAGCAGCCGCGCGTGCAGCGGCTTGTGTGCAGCAAAGCAGCAGTCCTGAAAAGCAACAACACAGTGCGGGTTCAGCGACCAGGGGCGGCCCAGGGTTGCAGGAGGAGCGGGGTGCGTTACGGCTGTCGGCATTGCGGCAGGGCAACCGCCAAAGCGGCGCGACCGGCACAGGTGTGATATACACGCGTGTCAGGCGCAACGGGGCGCGCCGGTCGCGGCAGGGAGCGAGGGCGTTCCCGTGCGGCGCTGGGTGTGCCGTGCCAAGGGGCCTCGGCGCCTGGGCGCGGCGGCCAGGCTAGGCGGCGGCTGCAATCTTGGGCGGGCAGCCCGGACGCAGGGGTTGGGTTTCGGAGCATCCTTACGTCACACACACGCATATAAATAGTTGTATCCTAAATGCCCTCTTGGAGGGCATAAAATAATGCCATGCAGCGAGTGGGGTTGAGGAGGGGGGAGGCGTGGCCCACGGTCGCAGCCGTGATGAAACAAGGGAGGAGGGCCTCTGCCTGCCGGGCCCCTGCACCTGCAGTTCTCTATGAGAGCAGTGCATTCGCGCCGCGCGTCCACGCGCGCGCCCGCGCCCGCTCGCAGCGGGCAAGCAAAGACGCCGCGCCCCAGCATTCGGGGGCACTTGTGCGGGCTATCACTCGACCGCATCCGTTTACTGGCTGAAGGTCGCCCTTGGCAGCAGCCAGCTGTGCCATTTGTGAACCCCTTATCCCCACAAGAGCCCGCCCAAGCGGGGCAGGGGGCCTGCCCGGCGACCGCCAAGGCCGGGCAGGGGCCAAGCAGCGGCTGACGTTTGCCGCCGCGGGCCGTCACGCCTTCGCCTCAACCGCCACTGCGGGCGCGCCGGCGTCGGCGCCGCCGCCGCCGCCGGCCTCGGCGCCTCCGGGCGCCGCTGCCTCCTGCTGCTGCTGCTGCTGTTGCCGCTGCTGGTGGTGGTGGTTGTGGCCGCCCTCATCCTCGTCATCGCTGATGACGGCGTCGCTGATCCTGAAAGACTCAACGGCCTCGTTGCCGCCCCTGCCAGGTCCCACGTGGCGTTTGCAGCGGCGCAACACCCCGTCGGCACTCGGTGAACGACTTTGCTCTCAGTCCGCAACAATCACTCAGGCTCTGCAGCCGCACAACAGAGCAGCGCAAGCCATGCAAGCACCGCACCGGCCCCAACCTGCTCCATGCGAGGGCCCCCACCCCTGCCCGCATCGCACCAGTCCTGCTTGTCGCCGTGCTGGTGTGCGTGGCCCCTCTCCACAGCCACCTCATCAATCACCTCCCCAACAGACTTGCCGCTGGCCACCACCTGT
The DNA here is from genome assembly GCF_000611645.1 of Monoraphidium neglectum. NCBI lineage: Eukaryota > Viridiplantae > Chlorophyta > Chlorophyceae > Sphaeropleales > Selenastraceae > Monoraphidium > Monoraphidium neglectum. The sequence continues at coordinate 8,344 of NW_014011697.1, forward strand.
GCATGTGAGCGCGTGCACGTGAGAGAGAGTTTGCGTAAATGTGTGTGTGTTTGTGTGTGTGTGTGTGTGTGTGCGTGTGTGTGTGGACGTACGTGTGCGTGTGTATGTTTGTGTGTGTTGTTGCAGTTCTAAGGGCAGCGTTCGCGCGTGTGGCAGAGCCAAGGGTCCATGCAGCTGTGGACGCCAAGGCCGCCCCCACCCCCCCCCCTCGCGCCCCATTGGGGCCCACCCTCTCCATAAGGCCCTTCATGTCGTCCACCCATAGACACTCCACTTTTGGGGGTGTCATCCACCCGTTGACACCCCCGCCCCCCTTTGAACCCTAAACCCTAAATCCGAACCGCCTGTTTGAACCCACCCTCTCCACCAGAGCCTTCATGTCATCCACCAGACGCCGGATGGTGTTGAGGCTCGCGCCGCGCAGCAGCCCGCCCAGGAGCGGCAGGTGCGACAGGAACGTAGGCACGCCTGGGGGCGCATTGGCGCGCGAGGTTGGGGGGTTTGGGGGCCGGGGCGAAGCGAGTGCGGTCAGGGACGCGGCGCGGCGCGCTCGCGGGTTCTAGCGGCCCCAAACCCACGGCGCATGGCGTTTTAGGAGCGAGCTCGACGCGAATGCGCGCGCACACACACCCACACCCAAACCTGCGCATGCACGCAAACTAGCATGCACACACACAAAAACACATTACAGATACACCCCGCGACCGCGCCCCCTTCCCCTCACCGCGTGGCAGCACGTCTTGGTGCAGCTCCCCCTTGCAGCCCACCACCTCCCCGGTTTGCGGGTCTGTTATGGGCCGCAGGTGCCATGACCCGTGGAACTTCGACAGTACGTCCTGTTTGACCAGGGAGTTGACCAGGGGGTTGATGACGTCATCACACGATGCGACGACAGCACCGCGGCGAGACAACCGCGCTCATTTTGCGCAGCGCTCTGTCAACCTTGTCAGGGTGCGGGACCAAATTGCTTCCATCGCGAAAATTGCACCCCGCTACGCTCCAGACAAGGCCGCCCAACGCGACTGCTCGCGCCGCCGCGAGCCACGCCGCGCCGCGCCGCGCCGCCACTCACGCTGCGCACGAGGTCAAAGGTGGTGACGAGGCAGTCCGGCACGCGGCTGTCCTCCTCGACCCGCAGTAGGGTGGTGAAGGTCCGCTCCAGCCACATAATGCGCATGGCGCCGACCTGGCGCTCGTCCCCGATTTACAGTTGACAGGTGAATGCAATAGTCTCAGCGAACCAATAAGCCCGGGCTGGCAAAGTAAGGCCAGGCACCAACGGGCTTGCCGATAACCGGCTGGTGCCTCGCCCCAGGGGGCAGCTGCGGGGCCGCTTCAGACCCCGCAGATTCTGCGTGATAGTGGGGCGGGG
>NW_014011697.1:10211-12534 GCF_000611645.1 Monoraphidium neglectum
GGGGGGGGGGGGGGGCGACGTCTTCGAAGCAGCTGCCGCGCACCTGCTCGACCTCCACCAGCTTGAAGCCGGGGTGGGACTGCAGCACCTTCCTGAACCCGACGCGCTTGATGTCCCTGAACGCCACAGAGTTGTCTGCGCAGTGTGTGTGTGTGTGTGTGTGTGTGTGTGTGTGTGTGTGTGTGTGCGCGTGTGAATGTGTGTATGTGTGTGTGCGTGTGAGTGTGCGTGTTTGTGTGAACTTGTGTGTGTGCGTGTGTGTGCATGTGTGTGTACCCGCGTTGGGAGAGGAGATCATCAGCCTCTGGGTTGCGCCGGTGCTTGCAAGAAAAGATTCGGGGAGAGGAGAGAGGGATCCTACGCCCAATGCATGCAGGGGCTGCAGCTTGGGGCGCGCGAGCACGCACGCGCGCCGCGCGCTCGCCTGGGTGCGTGAAGATCTGAAACAGAACGTCTGGGGCCACCGGAAACTCGCATTCCAGGTGGATGTGGCACCTGTGGCGCGGCGGGCGCGGACCATGCGCGGCGCATCGGGCGGGGCCGCGGTCAGGGGCCGCGCTGCGGGCTGGCGGCAAGGCCGCCGGGCGGTGCTGCACCGGCGCCGGTGCGGCTGCTCGCGCCCCGCGTGCGCGTCGGTGCGAAGCGGGCCTTGAGGTGGGCACTGCGAGCTCACATGTACCCGGCAACATTGGACACCTGCCGCCGAAAGGGCGGATGGGCAGGGGCGAGCAGGGGCAGGCGTGAGGAACATTTCAGGGAAGTGGAGAGTGAAAGGGCATGAGCGGCGAGGTTGACCGCCGCCGTCGCTGCTTGAGCATCCGCATACTCCGCTGGTGTCGCTGTTGTGTTTGCCCCGGCCGCGGCGGGGCAGGCTGGCTGGGCGGCCGGCTTCCTCCTAGGCGCTGTACGGTCTTGCACGTGCTTGCATCAGCAGAGCACAGGGCACCGCCGGCGTCGGGCGCGCCGCGGAGGCAGCCAGCGTGTTGTGGGCCGCTTCGAGCGTCGCATGAGCACCCCCTTCATGTCGTGCATGTAAGTCGCGCGGGATCCTCGCGCGGCCTTTCAAACCCCTTTCACCTCCGCCTTATAGTGGCTGGCGGTCGCGGTGGATGTCCCTGTTTGGGACGCAGGTAGCTCTGGCAAGGGCTGCAGCACGGTCCCGTCCCCTGTGCCCGTTGGCGACATCGTGGACGATCTCGGCTGTGCCTCGAGTGCCTGATGAATGGGCGATGCAAGAATCTTCAGAAATCTGATGTGTAACAGGTCTGCCTTGCAAGGCCCCCGTAAGATATCAAGACGTTTCTGACCTTTCCACGGCGACCTGGACCGACGGTCCTGTGTCTGTGATTCAACTGCCACCTGGGACTGCAGGCGATGCAAGTATACGTCATGGCTGCACGATGCGACGAGCACTGCCTCGCCGGCGGCATGGTCATGTTGACTAAGCCGTCACCCTGTCCGACCCTCAGTGCTGCCACTCGGCGCACATGCGCAGAGGCGCGGCGCACATGCGCTGGCGCCCGCCGCGCGACCAACAACCCCGCGTCACAGTGGTGTGCCGCACCGGGTAGAGTCTCGCAAAATTCCATGGGCCCTTGTTACAGATGCATGGCACAAAGCCCTACTACTACAAATGACTGCAAGACTTCGGACGCAAATCGACCCTAGTTTTGGTCCCTTGTTGGCGATCAATTAATCCGAGGACGCATCAATGCAGAGGCCCCTTGTCGCACAAGACCGCCCTAGGCAACACCCAGGGTCGGGCGCTGGCGGTCTGAAATAGCAGTGACCGGGACGGCGTGGCGGAAGCGCCCAAGTATCAACGAAGCCCCACACCCGCGAACGTCGTTCAAGTAGTGGTGTTCCACCCTCGTCCTCGCCATTCCCCTCGCTGTACCTGCGCCCTGCAAAAAGTACACCACATCAGCTTGCGCCGAGCCCGGGCTCCCTCCCCCACACGCCCCCGACCAGCCTCGCTGCGCAAGCCAGCGGCCCCCCCCCTCGCCGCCGCGTCTGGCGGCGGCGCGGCGCAGGGAACCGCGCGTCACTCGCACTCAAGCACCTCGCAGCGCAGGTGAACGCGCCCCGCGCGGACGAAGCGGCTCCATGCGCCGTCGCTGTCGAGTTGGCCTGACGGCAGGGCAAAGTAGCCTGGGCGAGGGGGGGGGGGGCGATTGGGTGGCGGTGAGGTGGCGGTCGGGTGGCTGTTGTGAGGCGGTCGGATGGTGGTTGGGGGCCGAGGGGACGTCGGCTGCAGCTAGCCGAGGCGCACACCCCGCCGGCTTCAAACCCCAAAGCTGCAAATCGCATCTCTGCCCATAGC
>NW_014011696.1:0-11254 GCF_000611645.1 Monoraphidium neglectum
GCCTGGGGGTGGACGGGGGGGGGTTTTGTGGGTCCGATCAAGGGGGGGGGTCTGCTAGGCAAATGCAGTGCTTGGCTAGGACAAAGGGCGCCAACTGGAACGGTTGGCATTGGATCACAGGGGGTCCAGGCCTTGGGGTCTAGAGGAAATGGAAATGTGGACGGCAAGGGGAAAGTGGTTCAGCCCCGCCGTGCCCCGCCGCACCTCTCCTCCGCCGCGGCAGCCTCGGCGCGGCGTGCCTGCAGCGCGGCCGCCGCGTCCTTGGCGGTGGCGGGCACGTCGGGCAGCCTGAGCTGCTTGGCACACCGCTCAACTGCAAGAAGGGGGACGGCACAAAAGGAACAGGAAGCTTGAATTTGTTGGGCTTTTAACAGCAGCAGGAGGGCCTCCACAGCCTTGACCGAAGCACGCCTGCGAGGCATTGCTGTGTGGTGGCTCTGGGCATTGGGCGATGACCAACGCGGCCCCGCCCACCCACCCGTCCGCGCCGCCGACCGCGCCTCCTTGCGGCTGCCCTCCACGCGCTGCGCGGCCTCCTGGCGGCGCTCCCTCAGCGCCGCCAGCCGCTGCTGCAGGGCGTCGCGCTCCGACTGGAGGGCCTGCGGCGGTCGCGGGAGGTCGACCGGTGAGACCGCAGCAGGAGCTCGCTGGCACGCCCTGGTCGGCATGGTTGCACGTGCAAGCTGGTGATCTCCGGGTGGTTGGCCGGCCTCAGCACAAGGCGCCTGCCGTGCACCTGCGAGGAGAACAGGGCCAAGCGCTGTGCCCGCAGGCTGCCCAAAGCGCAGCGCACCCTCAGTGCCTCTGCGCGCGCCGAGTCGTCAGTGAACAGCACCCCGCAGCGCCAGCACGCCACCCAGCTGCTGCCGTTGACGCCGGTGCCCTTGAGCTTGGCGTACAGCACAAGCTCGCACTCCAGCCCCGTGCTGCTGCCAGGCTCCTGCTCATATGTTTTGGGGTGCAGGATATGCAGTGATTAGGGTCAGACAAGGCCTGCACGAGCATCAAATAAAGGAGTCCTGGATGCTGGGCCGTCAAGGGCTTTGTTCACTTTGAATGCCTTCCCAAACCATTGAAATCAAACCTGTGTCAGCACTCTTCACTTGTCCCCGCCCACAACTAAGTGTCCCCTGCGGCGTCACCAGGGTGTCAAAGGGGCTGTTCTGCTCGCTCACCACGCGCCCCGTCCCCGCGCTGACGAGGACGTCCCCGAAGAACGCGCGGCCGCGCTCGTCGGTCTCTGCCCGGACGGCTCCCGCCTCGCACTCCAGCCCCGGCGCCACGCCTGACAGACGGGAGGGGCGGCATTGCAGTCGTCTGTACCCGCTGCGATCTCGGCCGCCCAATCATTCTTTTGCCGGAGCACAACTTCACGAGGCGACTCCGCGGGGCGCGGGTCTAGCCTGAAAAGCGCTGACTGGGGCTGCGCGCACAAAGGGCAGGCCAAGCGCACCTGCGTCTCCTGCGGCCGCGAGCTGCCACTTGACCCTCACGCCCGCTAGTGGGGTGGCGTTGCCGTGCGTGTCCACCAGCTGGACGGCCACCTGCTTCAGCAGCCGCCTGTTTGTGACCAGGGGCACGACAAAAGGGATGGAGTGAAGTTAGGGGTGCAGGTGAATGTGACGGTGTTTGCAATGAGAGCATGTCAGGATGCCGATCCCGCATGACAGTTGGTGTGCTGCAGCAGGAGGACATCCAAATTCAGCCGCGGTTTCAGAGCACCCAACGCCACCACGCTGCGGCCGACAAGCCTATTTGGCCCACCTGTGCCCCTGCTCCGCGCCGTTGCTGACAGCCGCCGAGGTCGCCTGGGCGGAGGGCCCCTCGACGCAGAGCGCCTCAGGCGCGCCGGGCGCCAGGGCAAATTCGACGGTCGGGCTGCGCACCATTCGGTCCTGAGAGGGCCATGGGCAAGGAGGAGAGTGCACGTCACGTCCAGTATCACAAGCAACGTCACTTGCCTGCAACGCGAGCGCACTGATGGTGCAGATGGCCACTTTCACAAGCACTCGACCTCGCCGAATAGCAAGGCGGGTCCTGCACAGCACGTTTCCAGGCCGCCTGCAAGCCCTGCACCAACCGCCCGCCCACCCACCGCCTTTGACAACGCCTGCAGCAGCTCTGCCCGCGTCTCAGTAAACTCTGCTGTCACGCGGTACCGCCCCGCCACAACCAGCGGGTGCGTCACGAAGCACACGCAGCGCGCTGCGGCCGCCACCGCCGCAGCAGCCGCCTCGTCGACTTCCGCGCCGGGCATGGAAGCCATGGCTGCGGCTACTGCGGCTTTGGTCGCATCCTCGTCGGGCAGCAGAACCACGGATTCCGCAGAAGCCGCAGCAGCGCCGCTTTTGCTGCCGCTGCCGCCCGCGTCTGGCCCACGGATGGGGACGAGGCGCAGCTGCAGGCCGGCGGCAGCGGCGTCCCAGGGCAGGGCTGCGCCGTCCTCGGTGTGCACGTCCACCTGCAGCCGCATGGGGGACAATCATGATCAGGTCATGCTTGCTGAGCATGGCAGTGGGAGAGTGCACCCTGATGACTGTTGATGGTCGGGTCGTGTGTTTTTTATTATTGTTTTGTTTGTTTGTTTGTTTGTTTGTTTTGTAAAGGGGTCTAGCATCGGGTAGGCTGCGCACTGCCCACCTGCAGGGTGTGGCTGCCTCCGACCTCGCAGCCGGCCTCAGGGAGGGCCCTGGCCGCGACTTCTAGGCCAGACACAAAGTTCTGCTGCACCACCTGGAAAGGCAGGGGAGGTGTACATGCGCGTGTTTATGTATCTGTACAAATGTGTGTGCCGCTGTGTGCGCGCATGCGCGCGCGCGCCTGTGTGTGCGTGTGTGTGTGTGTGTGTGTGTGTGCGCGTGTGTGTGTGTGCCCGTCTTCACGCGGGAGGTATCCAAGGTGAAATTACATTAGAGATGTGCATTGGTATGGTAACGCCAGCACACCCAGCCTACTGCGTTGGGCAGCGCGACTGTCCACACCCTCCAACCCCGCGCACCTGCACCGTCACGACGGCGTCCTGCACGGCCACCTTGCGGGTCGCGCTGCCTGTCGGCCGCAAGGTCGCGCGCGTCAGACGGCGGGAGGTTGACCAATGACAGGCAGTGAGGTCAATGTGAGCTTGCTTGGCTGCAGCGCGACCCGGGCTGCGCAGTTCAAGGGTGGCGCAGGCGGGCCCTGTGTGCCCTAGGCCCCCGCAGACGCACCAGCGCGCAGCATATAGGATCCCGGCGCCTCCGCTGCCAGCTTGACCCCCTTGAAGACCGCCGCGCCCGCCTTGACCTTGGCCCTGTTGCTGCCAGACGCCGCCACCTTGGCGGCCGCGGCGCCCTCCTCTGCGGGCAGCGCGCAGCCGTTGAGAGCCACCTGCGCGGGCCGTACATCGCGGGGTGCAGCCAACAGAGGATGATGCGAGACGGCGCGGAGCGCGCCTGCGACAGAGGCATCCGGGTGCCCAGCATAGGGCTGGCACATCCACCAGTTGTAGGCCAGCTGTACTGCAATGAGGGCCAGCCATACTCCAGTGCAAGGCAGGACTGCCAGCACCTGCTGCCATCCTGGTGATCATGTCGCGCAACTGGCCGTTGGGCAGGAGGGGATGCGTGGCGCCTGCTGCAGGCGCACCTCAAAAGCGCCCCCCTCCACCAGGTTTGCCCACGAGTCCAGGACCCTCAGGCGCAGGTCACCCAGCACGCCGCGGGTGCCACACTGGCGGGGACAGGGGCGCGGGCGAGCGCGGGGTGCGGAGGGTGGTCGGCACACTGTTGAGGTGATGAGCGGAGTCATAGCACTGCATTGTGACAAGCTGTGCTGACAGCTTGCATGCGCCTCTGCTTGAATCGAGCGGTAACAACGGCGCAAGTTGTGGGGAACCAGCGCCCAACACTCTCACCTGAAGCTGCGCGGGCCCGTCAAAGGCCAGCCCTGCGGGCGGCCCCGCGGTCAGGTTGACCGTCAGCTCGTCCGGCGCCAGCCGCGCCGCGCCACCCTCCCCGGCCGCGTCCCTGGAGTTTGATTCAAGGGCGGGACGCTCTTGCCAACTGCACAGACATATCAGCATGTCTTCAAGCATAGCAGTGCTTATATTAATTGTAGCCGCTCAACTCTCCCAGCCGGGCCTTTGCATGGACTCCCTGCGGCAAGCGTGTTCATAAGGTGTGTGAAGCGGCCCCGTTGCGCATCCGGCATTGACCAGTCCAGCCCAGTTTGCCTACCACTCCCCGCTCACTTGACCAGGAGCCTCACTTTGCCCACCGGCCCTGCCATGAACAGCTTTATCTGGCAGGCGTCTGTGCCGGCCTGAGTCTGGCTCCACTTGTGCTTGTGCTCCAGCTGGAAGGACATGCATTGTGTGTGTGTGTGTTTGTGTGTGTGTTTATGTGTGTGTGTGTTTATGTGTGTGTGTGTGTGTGTGTTTGACCGGTTAACTCAAATACAGGAATGGCAGTTTGACATAAGAAGCATCCCAAGGCCGGCTCCACACAAGATGGTAATGCGCCCGCCAACCCTTGCAGGGCAGTTGCAGGGCGTGCTCACCTGCAGCGGCGCTGACGGATTTTCGTGAACTGCAGTGACTTGTGGCTCCGGACGCTCCTCACGGGGCAGGTCGCACCTTTGGTGTTGGGGGGTGAGGTGCGGCCGACCAAACAAAGGTGCGACGTCGCTCACACTTCGCCAACACGCAGCAAACGGGGTGGAACAGAACTGCAACTGCCAGTCAGTCACCAGGCTGGCACCACACAGCCCTGCAGTGCCTTGCGTCATGACGTCGCCCCAGGCACGCAGTGTTCTGAGGCCCCGGGTCTACAAAAAACTCAGCTCACTTGTTGGTGAACCTGTCCAGAGCCTGTACCTCCAAATAGAAGGGCCGCCCGCACGCCACCACCGACAGGTCCCGCTCCTCGCCAGCCCCGCCGGCTGCATCGTGGGGTGCGAACAAGTCGGTTTTGACGCCCGAAGCCGCTGGGGCTGGGCCCCAAGTCTGCAGGGTCACAAGGCGGTGCCGCTGGCGCCGCAGCTGCCAGCCCCGCTTCACGCGTGAAGATGAGGCAGGTAGGAAATCCCCACTCTCCCGCCAGCATGCGCCTTGACCTTGTTGCAAGGGCTGCACAACCCCACACCGAGCACCCGGGCGCACCGTCTGCTGCCGCCTGCGCCCCACGCGCGTACTCGACCAGGGACATGCTCCAGGAGGCGGGCGGCCCCGCGGAGGGCACAACGCGCAGGTTCACCTCCAGGCTCATGCCTACATTTGTGCACGTTGTACGTTGTTGTACTGGCTGACGTGAGTGTGCATGGCTGAACATGCATGTGCATGTGCATGTCATGTGTAAGATTGGAAAAGGGCGGCAGGTGCACAAGGTTGTAATGGCCATCGCGCCAACAAGCAAAGTGCTTCAAGCCCACAGCCTTGTGCTGACGGTTGCCCTGCGCACGGGTGCGATGCGGCCTGCGTTGTGCTCCAGGTCAGCGGGCAGTGTCAACCCCGCGCGCCCATCCCACCTGGGAAGTCCTTGGAGTCCCCGTTGAACCTCACAAAGGCGGGGACTGGCTCCCCCGCCACCTCTGGCAGCGGGAAGGGCGGCAGCTTCACGTCCTCGCCCCCCAGGGCGCGCTTGCTGGTGCCCTTGGCCCACGACACCTGGTGGGGCGCCCAGGGTGAAGGAGCCAACACAGGATTTAGGACTTTATACGACGCATAATGTTGCATGCATGTAGCCATGTATATCCCATGCGTGTGGACAGGGCTGGCGGTTTCAACACCAACCATCAACCTCATTGGACTGATCAACTGCTTCGGATGTGCTAACACATCCAACAATGCAACAAATGTGTCATGTCCCCGGGCCCGACCTTTGCCATCGCTTCTTGCTGCTGCGGCCCCAACTGAAGGACCCTGCATGCGTTCCAGCGCTTCAAGCCGTGTCGCAGCCCACCACCCACCTGCAGCCGCCCCTTGATGGGCCGCGACGGCCGCCCGACCTCGTCCAGGCACCTCAGGGCCAGCCCCTGCGCACGGCCGCCGGCCTCCAGCCCAGGGCGCCCGTGGAGCACCCACACGATGGAGGGCTCCCCGTCCTCCTCCGACGGCTCCTCAACCATCTGAAGCACCTCGCCCTGCGCGCGCGCGCGCGTGTGTGTGTGTGTGTGTGTGTGTGTGCAATTTTTTGGGGGGGAGGCAGGATGGTTTCTGGTGCGTAGTAGTGAGCCGCGCAGCAGTGTGCTGCGCACATGCTGATAGGTTGTGCGGTTTTGCGACGCACAGTGTCGTCAGGGCGTTGTGGTTCACTTCAGCTGGGAGGTGGGCAGGATGCAGGGCCATAGAGGGCTTGCAAAGCCGGTGGGTTGCTGATGAGCACTCGTGCCGAGGAGAGTTGCGACTTGCAGGGGCCATCAATCCCGTTGGCCCTGCGCCTCCATTCTGTCCCACTACACATTAAATAGACAGTACCCCTTGCCCAGAGGCAGGTACTTTCACCACGGTCCCCCACCTGGTAGACAAACATGAGCTTGGCCGGCATTGTTGACGGCAGCACCCCGACCCTCAGCCGCGTCGACCGCGCCGCCGCCCCCACCGCCGCCGCCAGGCCGGGGCCGTACGCGGCCTGCGCCGCGACCGCGACTGCCAACGCCTCCTCTTCTGCAGAGGGCGGCGCCGCGTCCCCGTCGGCCGCGCCGACACCCGCCATCCCCTCGGACGAGGGGGCCGGCAGGGACGCGACCTGGGGCCAGATGAGGACCCGGTGGATCTGGGGCGCGCAGCCGTCGGCGGCGGGCGGCTGGGACGGCTGCTGCGTGGCAGCGGGGGTGGCGTCTGTGCGGTGCGCCGCCAGTTCTGATATGAGGGCGACCCCCCTGCAACGGGGGTGGCGTTGCATTGCATCAGATTATGTTGTGTTGCATCATCTAAGCCCTTGCTGCTGGAGGGGGTGACATAGTGTTTATGTATCACGGCCACGTGGTGCCGAGGAGAAAACGCATTGCACCTGGGGAGCAGCAGAGTCCTTCACCCTCCCCCAGGCAGCGCAGTCAGAGCAGCAGCCAGCTAACAGCCTCCGCGTGGCCCTGATGTTGTTGGCGGCACAGGGTTGGAGCCAATGCGGTTGCTGGTTGCAGCTGGCTGATGGCAACAGCGCACTTGAAGGACGCTTGGCCGCAATTCCCTCTCATCAGCGGCCGACCTATATTCCCCAGACCCAACAAAAGCCTCACCGTGCGTCCACGGCAAACAGGCCCTGGTCCGGGTCGAGGCCCGTGGACGCCACCGCCACCTGGAATGGCAGCTCAGGGGGCGGCGCTGTGGGGTTGCCCCACGCGTCCAAAACGAGCACCTGCAAGGCGGTTCAATTATATCACGATTACATATACAGTACGTGAGCATGTGCAGTACAGGTTGCAGCATACCAAGGTGCACGCATGTTCCTAGATGGTAGGCTAGGTTGGCTGCGCTGCCAGACAGCTTCAGTGCGCCGCAGGGCGGGGCTCATTTGCAGGGGCGACGGGTGATTGGCGGGGATGGGACTCGCCTGGAACTCCGGGAGCGCGTCGCCGCTGGTGACGACGACGAGGCCGCCGCCGCCTCGGCCGCTGCCCGATTGGCTGGGCTGCTGCTGGGCCGCCTCGGGCGCCGCAGGCCCAGCGGCGCGTCCCTCGAGCGGCGTCGACTGCACAATCTCCTCGTCAGATCCGGCCGCCGCGGCGTCTGCCCCACCGCCCGCAAGGGCGACCCCGCCGTCGCCGCCGGGCCCGGGCACTGCCGTCGCCTCGGCGAAAGGGTGGCCGGGCAGCAGCCGGATAGACTGAGGCGCGCCCGGCCGCACGCGGAGAGGGAAACCCTGCGTGGGATGGATGAGCGAGAGCAAGTATTCAAGAACATTCTAAGCCAGAATCAACATGCTTGCAGCCGCTGCATGAGCCAAGCTCATGGGCTAAGCCACAGAAATAATGATGTCTGGGAAAGCAGCAGCACATCAACACCAGGGTTCAGGCGCACGGTCTCGTTGTAAGCAGCTTGGTGGTTGTCACTGCTGCCGCCAACCACTCCACCTGAGAAACAAGGTCGGGCACATGGACAGCCAGGAAAAGCTCCGCAGGCGCCACAGCCTGCGCAGCCAGCGTGTCCAGCTGCGCGCCCGTCGGGCTGCCGGCACCGGCGGCCTCCTTGCTGCTGCCCGCCTTGGCTGGCCGGAAGATGGAGAGGCCGCCGGACGTGCCGGGGGCACCAACGATGCGCAGGCCGCTGATGACGAGGCATCCATCCTCTTTGTCCACCTGGGTAGGTTGCAGCAATCACAATACAGCTGGTGATGCAAGTCGCACTCCACACACAACAACCAGGCCAGCAGAAGCCCGGCAAGGGGACGGCATTGAGGGCTAGGCACGGGTAGTTGTGCAGCCTGCACGTGTGCCGCGTCAGTGGGTTCTACTGGAATCTGCCTGCACACCAGCTCCGTGCTCTTGCCTGTATGTCGGCCTCGGCCTTGATGTCCCCCACCACCGCGCCGCCCGCCTGCAGGCCGCCACTGAGGACCTGAAGAATGGCGGTTCAGGGCCAACACACGATGTTCTGAGCGATTTTGTGTGGAGGCGGCTGAATGTGAGCTCCAAGCCTGAGACAGCAGGGCAGCAGGCGAGCCGCACGTTGCGGGGCACAGGGCTGGGTGGGGTACGCCCGGGGCCCCCCAGCCCACCTCCAGCGTGACCGTGGCCGGCGGCGGCAGCCTCTCGGCGGCGTTGCCCACCGAGTCCCGGAACGCGACCCGCAGCGGCGGCAGCGCCTCGCCGAGCAGCAGCGGGCGCGCCTGGGCGGCAGCGCGGCCCTCGCCCTGTGGTGGGGGGTGGGTCGAGGGTGCAGAAGCAGGCTGCATTCATTGCTGGCTTCGCCCCTGCCACGCCCGTTCACAACAATCAGGCCCAGGAAGCTTGCCGATTCCGTGGATCCTGATGTAGCCACTCGCACCTGAATGTCAAAGCTGGCGGCCGCCCCGGGCGCCACCTGCAGCCGCTTGCGCCGGCCCAGGGTGCGCCCACCAGGGACGTCCGGCAGCAGGGAGTACCTGTTTGGAAGCCCAGCGAGGGTTTAGGAGCCCAGCAAGCGGCGTTCGTGCCTGCAATGTTCATGGCTTTCTGACCCCACACTGCGACCGCCACGCACATCATGCTGGTCAAAGCTGGAACACCTGCAATCTAGGGCGGGACGCTGCCCCCTCTTGCCAGCACGCTGCCGGTGCGTCACGACCACGCCCTTCAGCACGTCTCACTCGAGCACGTAGCGCCCTGCGCGCATGAGGCCGCCCTTGAGCTTGTGGAACGAGAAGAGGTCGTGGCTGGGGGTCTTGTTCTCCACGCGCAGAACAACCTCGGCTCCTGGCAGCGGCGCCAGGTCCTGTGGAGAGCGACGCGTTGACGCGGAATTTGAGGTGGCGTTGCAAGCACACACCATGCTCCAGACACAACAGAAGTGCACCCAAAAAGAGGCGCAACGCGTCGATCAAAGAAAAGCACCCCCAAGCTCGCGCCCTGCACGTCCCAACAAACGCCCACCTGGCTCCCGCTGACTCCGCTGCTGCCGCCGCCGCCGCTCGACGCTCCTGTTGGGGCAGCTTCCGCCGACACCTCCGTGCTCTTCCCATTCTTTCCGCGCCGCCGCTTGGCATCGCCGCCCCTGCCGCCCCCATCTGCGGCCCCTGCTGCTGCCTCGCCTTCTTGACCCGCGGCGTCCTCAGCAGCTGCGTCTCCAGCATCGCTACCAGCCGCGTCCGCCTCCTCGGCTGCCGCTGCAGCTCGGCGGCTGCTCCTTCCACCCTTCCCGCGGCCCTTGCTAGACCCACCGCGGTCGCCGCCAGTGCGCTGCTCCGCTTCAGCCTCCGCCCCCTCCGTCGCCGTGCGCTTGCCGCCGCCGCCTCCAGCGCCCGCGCCGTCCTGGTCCTCCTGCTTCCGCTTGCGGCCGCGTCGCCCCTTGCCTTTGGCGGCGGCGGCACCACTCTCCTCTTCCTCCTGCCTGTCCTGCTGCCGCTCCTGCTGGCCCTCGCCCTCGGCGCCAGCAGCAGTCAAGGTCGCAGGGGCCGCTGCGTCGGCTGCCGCCCCCTCGTCGTCCGGGCCCCAGGAGCCTGGCCCTAGGTAGTACAGGGTTTGTACCTGTGATGCAAGTAAGATGACAACTGAGTAAGAAAGATACACATGTCACGGCTGGCAGATGAGTCGCAAACAGCGGGGGCAACATCTGTCCAGGCTTGCTGCGCCCCACGGGGGCCCCTGCCCATCGTTGCTGTCCCGGGCTCACCAGGCGCAGCGACTGCCTGTGACCCGCGATGAGGGCGCGCGACATCCGCTGGCCCGCGCCGCTCAGCACCTCCACGGTGCTCTCCGGCAAATTGGCGCCCGCCGCCAGCTGCAGCACTGCTGAGCCTGACAGCTTCAGCGGCTCCAGGCGCAGTGAGGCCGGCAGCTGCAAGGCGAGGGGGGGGGGCGTAACACAGTGATAGATAGTTGTCAGGGTACTGTGCGCAAAAAGCTTGCTCCACCACACAAGGGGGGAAATGCGCACGACCCAAGTGAAATGGCAACCAAGCACCCACCACACTGGGTAACTCTGCCCACATGCTCACGTATTATGTTCCAACACAACACGCGCACATGGACCCGGGCACCCACCCACTCACACACCCAGCGACACACACACACACACACACCACACACACACACACACACACACGCACACCAACACTAAAGGCGTCCAACAAACCTTGAGCATCTCTCGCGCCGCGTGCTCCGCCACCTCGGCCTGGTTGACCACTTTGTCGATGCGCCGCAGCGGCCACGTGTGCTGGCTGCCCTGCCCAAACACCTCCGTCGGCAGCGGCGCCACGGTCACCTGGCACACGGCAGCACAGCGTTGAATGACAAGCAAGGATAGTTGATATTGCATGTTTGCATCGTTGGCCCCCTGGACAGCCAAAAGCATGCTGCGCAAGCCTGAGATGAATCAGGGCGCTTGGGACGTCTGCGCCAGCAGCCAGAGCCCACCTTCCCATGGCTGTAGCAGCCCTCTGTGTGGACCACGCGCGGCACCAGGAACCACAGGACCTGGGGGGGGGGGGAGTTGGTTGGGTGGTAAACATGTTTCAGCACATGGTCGCAAATCAAGCTCTACCTGCACTGGCACGCTGCACTTGCCTTGAAATCAAGTGCAGTCTGCTTGCTGCCCCGCAATCCCCTCTCGACTCCTGAGACTCACTCTACCCCTCTCCTCCAT
>NW_014011695.1:0-8561 GCF_000611645.1 Monoraphidium neglectum
GTGGTGGTGGTGGTGGTGGTGTTGGTGGTGGTGGTGTTGGTGTTGGTGTTGGTGTTGTTGTTGGTGGTGTTGGTGTTGGTGGTCGTGGGGGTGTTGGTGTTGTTGGTGGTGGCGGCGGTGGTTGTTGTTATTGTCGTTGTTGTGCAACATTGCGCCACAACGCGACATATTAAGTGCTATCAGGCCCATGTTGTTTCAGGCTTTTAGGTAATAATTGTTTACAAATCTTCATTGAGAGTCCTCCTGCCTAGGTAGATCTAATTACTCCACCAAAGCAGAGCTTCTGCTCTGTTCCTCTGCTTTGTTCCTGCTGAGCGGGGCAACGTTGAAAGTAGAAGCCTGCGGCCAGCACAGCTGAGCATGGTGGAGAGACTGAGTGGGAAGGTCAGTCACAGCGTGCTGGGTGGTCAGCAGAGCGGGGCAAGGAGAAGCCCGCGTTGGTAGGGGGAAGTGCCATTTTTGCATAAGAGACGAATGCAGCGCAGAGGCGAGGGCATGCCGCAGCGCCAAGGTAATGCGCGGCTGCTCGGCAGATGCTCGGGGAGCAGCGTGCATGCAAGTCGCACCTCGGAGCTATTTTTGATGCGCACGAGCCCTGCACTTGCAGCCCGTGCCTGTGTCATCTATCTCAGTCAGAAGCCAACCTGATTGTTTGTTTTGAGTTTGGATGTGCTTACATGTTTGTTGCTTACACATTTGTCAGAATTGGGTGGGATGAGGAATTGCCGTGTCTGGCGTCAGATGGAGGGCAGGACGCGGGCTAAAAGCCCTGAATTGATGATTTCTACGATTCACTGAATTCTCGTAGCTCATGAAAGCGACATGCTGCGTGCCCAAGTTGACAGGTATCACACAATTGACTGGTGCCAGTGCTGCACCCAGTCGCCCACAAGACATTAAATTATAAAGCGCCCACACCAGATCTGCACGCAAGAAAAACACGCACACACACATTTGCCTGAGGGGGGAAAGGCAGTGGCAGGGCATGCGGCATGTATGTATGCGCAAGCACATGCCAGAGCCTGCTCGCACCTACTACAAAACAGCTCACTCAGCTGCAGCTGCAAGGCACCACATTGGGCCGTCTCACATGGCGAAGGCGGCATGCCAGCTCAAGATGCTGAAAACTGTCGACATCGCTGCAAGCACCTGCAAAAACACCCGTGCCTGTGTGCAGACACCACTATGTACGCATGAAAGCGTGAGAAAAACATGTCACTGTGTGCAGCATCGAGTGCAATGGACAATCGTAACCCTGAAGCAGGGTCAAGTGCTTGGTGACATGACCAGTCAACCAGGCATCTGCAGTGCAAGTGACAGACCACCAGGCCTGCCAGAACACACAGCGCCGTGATATGGTCGCAAGGTGCGCACAGGCGCGGCAATCCCAGCAGAACGAATCACGCAAGAAAGGATCCCGCCGACGTCGCCGTCGGCACGGCCTCCTGCTGCTGCAATGATGCACCCTCTCACCGCTCAAGTCAGAGCGGCCACGGCTCGCATGCGCTTGCGGAGCCGCCGCGCCCATCCACCACGACCGTGATGGTCGGGGCCGTGCGTTTGGTGGGTGTGCTGGAACATGCCTGTTCCGGGCACCCAAGAGGCTCCAGTTGCAGGGTGCACCCAGCGGGCGTCGACCCCGCAGCCGGGGCCCACTGCGCGTGGCCGCACCCCTCCCCGGTGACTGGCGTCTCCTCGCCCTCGGCCTCTTTGATGGCTGGCAGCTGCGGCGGCCGTGCGGCCGGCGCGAAGCGGAACATCCGGGCGATCAGCCAGACGCCCGCCCCTGCGCCGCCGCCAGCCACGCGGCCGCGGCGGTACTCTGCAAATGCGCGTGCGCCGCCGCTCCTGCCGACAAACAGCGGGCGCCGCAGCTTCCTGCGCAGCTCGCGCGCGCGGCGCACCGCGAGCAGCGCGGCAAACCCGCTGTCGACTAGAGGAGTCGAACCCACCAACAGGGGCGGCGTAGAGGCGCCGGCAAAGTCACACCCGTCGGCGTCGACCTCGGGCGCGAACGGCGCATCTGCCGCGCTCGCGCCGCGCCGCGCCCAGCCGCTGTCGCCGCCGCCACCACCGCCACGACCGCCGCCGCCGCCCTGCCGCTCGCTTGGTAGCAGGGCGCTGAGGAGGGAGCCGCCACGCAGCCCCTCACACGACACCGCCTCTGCCATCCACTGCTGCTGCTGCTTGCGCCGGCTGCGGCGTTTCTGCCGTCGAGCCTCCAGCGCGCTCACGTCAAGGGCGTCCACAGCAATGCTGTGGCCCGGAGACCAACGGCCAACACCGCCTCCGCTTGCGCCTGCGCCGCCTGCGTTGTCGCAGCTGCCGCCGCAAGAGGCAAGCCCCTGCATCAGCGGGCGCCGCTCTTCCTCGCTGCCGCCGCGCGGCCACTGGTCGCGCGACCGCCGGCCCCCCTCAACATCGCTGTCCTCGTCGCTGCTGCGGGCGCTGCGCTTTCGCCCAAGGCCAACACTGTTGGGAGCCAGCGCCAGCAGCGCCGCACCCCCGAGCATAAATGGGGCCACGGCGGCGATCGCAAACAGCTGCAGCACGTGTGGCGCGCGGTCCGCGCCGGCGGCGGCGCCCTCGGATGAGTCGTCGTCGCTGGGCGGCGGGACCGCAGGCCCTGGGCCCAGCGGTGCGTATGTCAGGCGGCACGAGCGGAAGGACAAGCGCAGGCGGCCAGCTTCTGCATCAAACTTGACGGAGGCTGGCTGCGGCGGGAGCGGCGGGCCGCTCAGGCCGGGCGCACGCAGGGTGCCCGACGCTGTGTTGTTGCCTGCGGCGAAAAGCGGGGTGGTGGGGCAGGCAGGGCGCGATGCGTGGCCGCAAGATTTTCATGCCTGATGGGCGCACAGCGCGCACGCCAGGTGAGAACGGCTACAGCTGGCTGCAGGGCAATCAGTACAAGTCAGCCAAGAAGGGCGTAACCCTGCAGGCGAGGCTCACCTGAGACGATGCCTTTGAAGGCAACCCCCTTGCACGCGTGCTGCTGCCCTCCACGCGCCGGCCACAGCCGCAGCCGGCAGTGGTGCCATACGGCAAGCGCGACAAGCGTCAGGCAGGGGTCGAGCTTGAGGGGCGCAGGGCAGCGCGCGCCGTGCTCCAGCAGGGCAAATTCGGCGGTGCTTGTGTCGGTGTGTGCATCTGCGCTCTCGCGAAGGGGTGGGTGCGGACAGCACGGACAATCAGGGGTGAGATCGCAATGCATTCGTGCCGAGGCCTACATGCACAGGCCAGATGTACGCCGGCCCGCACGGCACGAGGAAGTTGCAGGTAGCTAAGGGCAGTTGGGTAGGATGTGATGACGAGCTGCCATGTGCAGCGGTCGACGGGCGCAACCTTGAAGGCATGGCAACGCCAAGGGCAGGAAAATTGCAGCCGAAGGCTGGCCGTGCACACGCACCCGGCGTGCATGCAAAGCCGCTGTAGTGTGCTCCTGCGTCGCTGCTGCTCCTGCTGCTGCTGCTGCTGCTGCTCCGGCTGCCGTGAACGCAGGCCGGCAGCAGCAGCACAGCTGCTGCTGTCATCGCTGGTGTAGAAAAGCCGTGTCGCCCCGGTTCCATCACCTGCGATCAGGTGAACGTGCAGGTGCCAGCTGGAGCTGCGTGTCGATCCCAGAACGCGCAGCATGCCGACGCGCTGCTGACCAGGTTGCCACGTGGCCTTCGTGCCGTGTACGATGCAGGACCACAGCAGGGGCGCAATTCCAGCAATAAACAGCACCCACCGATATCAGGCGCGATGCACTAGCCTAGTCCCCACGGGGTCTGCGCGCGCTCCAAACTGCCTCCCTCTGCGCGGGCCCCTGCGCAGTCGGCCTGACAGAACGAGTGGCTAGTCCGACGTGTAATCAACAGCGGTCTCGCCACGCGCTAGGGTTGCGTCAGGCCGGTGATGACCAACGACAGGCCCCTCGCAGTGTGTTTTGCGTGCGCTCCACGCTATACGTTGATAACAACGTCACTCCATATCAAATTACCCGTTACAAGCGGTGCAATCCAACCTCACGGCAACTGTCGGGGGACGGCGCCGCCCCTTCAAGCGCTGCATTAATTACTGAAAGGCAGGAGGGGGTTGGCGAGGCCCATGCCAGAACGAACCGATGTCGCGCGTGCCGGTGTGTGCAGAGGCAGAGTGTGGGCCAGTGGTGGCATACAGCCTCCAACCAAGCAGCGCGCACACGGCAAAGCAACATGGCAAAAGCACGGTGCGCGCACGCGTGTAGATGCAAGGTGCGTGTGCAACACAGCGGCAAGGGCCTCCCCGGCACCAACTCCGCGCTTTGGGGCGACATGATATGAACAACATGTTGTGGACTAACGCACAGACAAGATGATACATAGCAAAAATGAGCGTTGATGGGTAGGGAGGGGGCCATGAAGGCTCGTGAGACCAGGGCGACGAGGCAAGTGCGAGGCCTGGCAACCAATGCAGAACCGCACGGCAGCAGGGGCGCAGGAGGTTGGTTGCCTCTTGGCAAGGCAAGCCTTCCCAGAGCGCCGGCTGAAATGTGCACAAACGCGCTTTGGGTCCCAGTCATGCTACGCTGTCCTCAAGCTTCGAAGGTAATCACCTGCGCGCCCTCCGCAACGCACACGCAGCGCGACCACCAATACCAAGACACACCAACGCCGCTGCAGGACGATACACGGCCGCAACCATGCAAAGCTCAGGCAGTGGCCTGCTTCGAGCGCTTGGCCTTGATGTCCTTGACGGCCGCCTTGATCGCATCCTGCAGAAAGCATTTGGGGGTGAGTTGACAGACAGGTACGCCTCGGTCGTTGCCAGGCCGGGTGCAGGAGTGCGTGCGGGAGCCCGAAAGCACGCGTGCTCACAAGCTCGACTCGACGCGGGAACGCATGCATGCTGTGAGGCGAGCAAGCCACTGGAGCCGAGCAGGGCTGCGACGACGCCGTGCATCCTTGGCTGCGAAAGCTGGCCCGCGAAGCCCAACCCACATCCGCGTGACGCCCCTGCGCCGAAGCCCCAGTTTGCACATGCGCCTTGCCGTGATGCGCCCTCAGCACGCGTCCCTGCCCACCTCCGCGAGCATCGAGCAGTGCAGCTTGACGGGCGGCAGCGACAGGTGCTTCGCGATGTCCGAGTTCTTGATCGTCGTGACCTCGTCCAGCGACTTGCCCTTGACCCACTCAGTCGCGACGCTGCTGCTGGCGATGGCGCTGCCGCAGCCAAAGGTCTTGAAGCAGCTGTCCACGATGTTGCCGTCTTCGTCCACCTTGATCTGCAGCTTCATCACGTCGCCGCACGCGGGCGCGCCAACCAGGCCGGTGCCCACGTTGGGGTCGTTCTTATCGAAGCTGCCAACGTTGCGCGGCTTTTCATAGTGGTCCACCACGTTCTTGTGATAGCCGCGCGCCGCGGCACGCACGGCGGGGAGCAGCGCAAGCGCGCCCGCAGCGGCGGTGCTGCTGCTGCTGCTGCTCGCCGCGCAGAGCGCGCTGCCCACCGCCTGGGCCAACGCTGAAGTGGAGGCACGTAGCATGGTCGCCACTTGTCTATCTGGTGCTGCTCAGACGCGATGCCCGAAGCCTCGCTTCGGGGATTGCTCGACGTAATGAGGGTCGCGGGGGTAGAGTCGCTGGTGCTAAAGTTGTATGTGATGACGCCAACTGAAGGTGTATGCACTATGCGCAACGGGCACGAGCTGATTCAAACGCGGTGACGAAGCAGCACGATGATGGGGGCAACACACCACACACCACCACAGCACTGCAGCTCGATGCAAATGCATCAAGTTGCTCTATGCGCTGTAACTTTTGATCATTCTCTTACATAATCTGCATGCGCTCTTCAGCCCTACATCGCCTGGCGTGCCTCTTTCGCGCTGGATCATTGCCCGCGAGAGCTGTTCAACACGCGTGGACGCCTCTTTCACATCGTGACACCCTTGTTGTGAAAGGATCCACCCGTAATTTCAAGGTGAGAAGCGCGCGCCATGATCATGCTCATCTCCACACCTTGCAGCATGCGCAAGTTCTTGATGGGCCTTCATACGGGAGGCTTGTGTGACTGAGATTGAGGCAAAGCTGAGCCGCATGCGACCGTCGAGCAGGCGACGCGCATGTGCGGCGCGGTGCTGCAGCAGACATGCCGTCACCCTCCGCCGGCAGCCACCGGAAACAACCGCTTGACGTCAAGTGCGATAGACCCTTCAGGATTTCCCACAATGTTGCACTGATGCAGAGCACGTGCTTCGCGGCCATGGCGCTCCAGCAGCTCTCCACAGAGGTGGGCATTAGCCGGGGTCGGACTGTGCAGGGCTTTGTGGCCCTGGCCGGCAAGGAAACTCCGCCTGGCGGGCAGTCCCCAAAAGCCAGCCCACTGGTTGCGCAAAAAGGCACGCAACTGGTGCCTTGGCAGCAGCTCAAAGTGCTGGCCACCGTCAGTGCGCTCAACAGCGCTGACCGCCACACGCCCCGGCCCCACTGCAGGTGTGCATCATCGGGAGCGGCCCAGCCGCCCACACGGCGGCGATCTACGCGGCGCGCGCGGAGTTGAAGCCCATCCTGTTTGAGGGTTTCTTGGCCAACGGCATCGCGGCCGGCGGGCAGCTGACGACCACCACGGGTGCGCACGCCACTTGGGGCGGGCAGGTTGCAGCGTCAGCTGGGCGGCGGCCGGGCGGCTGTGGCGCGTTCACAGCAGCTGCAACAGCAGCAGCAGCAGCAGCAGCAGCAGCAGCAGCAGCAGCAGCAGCAGCAGCAGCAGCAGCAGCAGCAGCAGCAGCAGCAGCAGAAGGGCTATGACCATGAGAAACCGCTTGGCCTCCACGCTGCTGTGGCCAAGGCTGCCCATGCCCCGGCTGACATGGGGCACGCCGTTGGTCCCCCCGCCCCCCCATCCCCGCCCTCTCGTCCCTCACGTGCCCCCTCGCGGCCCCCTCCGCCCCACAGATGTCGAGAACTTCCCCGGCTTCCCAGAGGGCATCCTGGGCGTCGAGCTGACCGGCCGCATGCGGGAGCAGAGCGAGCGCTGCGGGGCGGCCATCTACACCGAGACTGTCGCCAAGGTCGACCTCAGCAAGCGGCCCTTCAAGGTGCGCGGCTGCAGCGGGCCTGGAGGGTTTCCAAAGAGCGTGCAACCGGGGCGAGCCTAGGCATGGAGATGGCGACGCTGCTCGCTGAGTTGTTTTGGAGGGGGGCCGGAGCAGGGCAGGGTCGTGGTGCTTTCACACCTGTGGCGCGCAGTGGGTGGTGGCAGGGCGGAGGTGTAGGTGCCAGGCACGCGGAAATCCGCAGCTGCGTAACAGGCAGGATGCTGTGCCTTGTGCTCTGGCTTTCAGCCAGTGCTGGCAGCACCTGGGCCCTGCTGTCGTGCATCGCAACCCCCAACACACTGCGGCCTCACCGCGTCCCACACCCCCTTGGTGCGCCGTGGCCCCAGGTGTGGACGGACGAGAAGGAGGTGACCGCCCAGACGGTGATCATCGCCACAGGCGCAGTGGCCAAGAGGCTGCCCTTCAAGGGATCCGACGAGGTGCGGCACACAGAACTCCTCAGACGCGCCGCCGCGGCGGTCCAGCCTGGGCGGGGCCTGGGACAGTGCATGGGGCTGGAGCTGGGTGGCTTTCTGTTTAAAGCAGGGGCCTGCAACGCCGGAGCTGAAATTGAATGCTGCGACCCAATGGTCTGCTTATCAGTCACGGCACTGCACACTTGGCTGTTTTGAGGCTCAGTGACAGCCAAGGTGCTCTTGATGATAGATGGCCACCGCCACAGCCCAATGACGTCGATTCAGATTTCAGCTCCCCTTGACACACCCCAACTTGCCCGCGCCAGCCTGTCCCTTACATCCTGGTGCGGAGTCGTCGGCCGCATCCCCCACCGAATCCTGGCTCGTTGCGCCACCCTGTCCACAGGACAATGGCTACTGGAACAGGGGCATCAGTGCCTGCGCCGTGTGCGATGGCGCCGCCCCCATCTTCCGCAACAAGGTGGGCGTGAGGGGTCAGGGCTGGGGCGAGGGCCCGTGGAGAAACACAAAGCGGCGGCCAGGGGGTGGGCAAGCAAAATTGTCAGCAAGCAGTGCCTGATTGGGATGGCGCTGATGGCGTGGAATGTGGCCGCATCCGGCCTGATTATGTGCTTTCCTGGTTTTCGTGCGGTGTCGTATGGACAGGTTTGCTTATGGTGTTGAACTCTGCGACTGTTGATTATGAGGGCTGCCTTGATGCCTGGCCCGCACTCAGCCGTGGTTTTTTGGTTGCCCCGCCTCCCGTTCGGCCCACCATGCGCACCCCCATCGATCCCATCACAGCCGATTGCGGTGATTGGGGGCGGCGACAGTGCCATGGAGGAGGCCACCTTCCTGACCAAGTGAGCTGGGTCGCTGTATTAAGAGTGGGCACACGCACGGCAGGGTTTCGTGTTGTGCTATTCATGGTCAAGGCACCCCCCCGCATCCTGTTCCATGTTGTCGTTGCCTCCAAAGGCAGCCCACACTTGCTCAGGTCTGCCTGCTTTGCTCAATTGAAATCTGGCCAGCCAGCCCCAGCTTTCCTTGGCTCATTGCAAGCTCCCCCCTCCCCCTCCCCATCC
>NW_014011695.1:8731-11416 GCF_000611645.1 Monoraphidium neglectum
TCCCTGCACCGCCCCATCCCCAAAGGTATGGCAGCCATGTGTACATCATCCACCGCCGCGACGCGTTCCGTGCCAGCAAGGTGCGCGCCACCGCCCTGCGTTTGAAGCAACCGTTACGAGCCCCTTCCACCCTTTGGTGTGCTCTCACAGCCCATGACCCCTGTGGCTGCTGGCCTCCGCGTGCTAGAACCCACTGCTGCACGGGCCTGCGCCGCTGTGGCGGCGCGCGGAACTGCTGGGCGGCCTTCTGATCGCAGCAAGGGACAGCCATGCACCGCTGTGGTTTCTACCTGTGCGACCGACGTCGCCAGTTTGCATCATCATGTGAATTTTTTTGTTGAGATGTATCGTTGTCCTCGCCTGCCCCTGGAAACTTTTGCAGGTGATGCAGAAGCGCGCCCTGGAGCACCCCAAGATCACGGTGCTGTGGGACAGCGCCGTCGAGGAGGCGTACGGCAACGAGCGGGTGCGGCGGTGGGAGGGGCGTCAGCCTGTCTGTGGATACTTGGGTCATACGGGCGCATGTCCGCACACGCATTTCACATGTACACTATACCCACACACTCACACACATGCACACAATAAAGCACGCATGTGCGCGCACGCACACACACGCGCGCGCACACACACACATATACACACATGTGCGTGCGCGCTATCTCCCACTCCAACACGTGCTCATGCACATGCACACACCCACGCACACGTGTGCGCCCACACACCTAAACACTCATCTTGCAACGAGTAGAACATGCTGGGTGGCGTCAAGGTGCGCAACGTGAAGACCGGCGAGCTCACTGACCTGCCCATCTCTGGCCTCTTCTTTGCCATTGGTGAGACTATATGCCAAGGTTTCACCATTTTTGACAAGTCACCACTTGTGTACATCTCTTTTGAGCCGCATCTACAGTGTTCATAGGCAGGAAAGTTTTTTGTTGCGCCCACTGTCACACCCTCAGCCAGACCCTCGTCGTGCACCTTGGTCGCAACCCAAGCTGCGGCCCCTGCCGTCTGTCACCCCTCTCCCCCGCCCCGCGTTTGCAGGCCATGAGCCGGCCACCAAGTTCCTGGACGGCCAGCTGAAGCTGGACGAGGCCGGCTACATTGTCACCGCACCCGACAGCACCGCCACGAGCATCGAGGGCGTGTTTGCTGCTGGTGATGTGCAGGTGCGGCGATGCAATTGTGCCGCGCTGCAGTTGTGCCGCGCTGCAATGGTGCTGCGCTGCATTATGGTGCCGCGCTGCGCTGCAACGACACCCACCCAGTGTTGCAAAGCGGTGCGTCAGCTGGCGCTTTGTCTATCAAACAGTCCATAATCATGCAATTTTGCATGCCCAACCTCGTACCCCCGCCGCACTTTGGGGCCTGCGCTCATAATCGTGACCAATGTTGCACGCAGGACCACGTGTGGCGGCAGGCCATCACTGCGGCGGGCACTGGCTGCATGGCAGGTGCGCTGCGTGCGCATGCATGTTTGCAGCGCTGAATTGCAGCAATCAAGACGACTTGACCTATGCAATGAGCCATTCACGATTGGTTTCAAGTCAGGACGCGTTGCATGGTGGTTCACGTGTTGCTGTACTCCATTTCCACCTAGCCTGAAGAGCACTCAGCTGCCAACCTCTCCTTGTGCTTGCTCACTTTTGGTGTGTCCCGCTGCCCAACCTGCAACTCACAACCTTCACAGCGCTTGAGGCGGAGCGGTTTCTGGAGGCCCACGGGCATGCCGCGGTGGACGGCGGCCCAGCTGCTATTGAGGAGGATTCCGCAGCAGACAAGGCAGGGGCCAAGGAGCCAGCACTTGTGGCCGCCTGACTTGCCGAGGGCGGTGGTGGCACACGGTGCAAGCTTTGAATCTCTTGCGCATTGACGGCAGCTTTTTGGGGGGCCTTCCACGAACTGTTGCCGTGCTCATTGAGTTCGTGGGAGTGGAGTGGATTATTTGCGTGCTTCTCGCAACCTGCACGTCTGTGCAGGCTGGATGCCCGCACCTGAGTACAACTGCTCTTGAAACAAACAAGCGTTGTGGGTGCGTGCACTCTTCTGTCTCTCGCACTTCCAGCGTGCTAGCGCCGCTTGATCCTCTTTTTGCATTGCGTTTGGTTTCATCAAGTGATGCACCCAGCCGCAGAGTGCAACGATCCGGCAGACGGACAGGTACCAGTCATGACTGCGGCCGCGGGAAACTCCGAGAAACCCAGGTCATCCGCCCTCCAGCTTTGCTTTGCGTTTGTTACAGAAAATGAGACTTGTAGCTGGGCCAGTCAACAAGAGCAAGGATCTGGCAGACACACAGGTACCAGGCAGGGCTGCAGCCGCGGGAAACTCCGAGAAACCGCCATCTCTTAAGCTACAACGCCGCAACCCTGCCCGCAACCTCAAAGCCGTCCGTTCGGGGCAGAGGGAGGGCGCCCGGCACCACGCGCAAAAGGTGGAACCCATGCACAATACGCTAGCGACCCAAGCAGGGCATGGAGCAAGCCGACCCGCGGAATGCACACCGCCACCGTGCTGTGACAGCGACCGCGGGGCCGGGGAGCGCACCATCCATCCATGCAGCAATCCCTGGCCTACTGAGAACAGGGTCGGCTTCACACAAGGGCCCTCGGGGCCGCTGCCCGGGCCGTTGCCCCTCTGCTGAAGGCAAGGCCTTGAAACACACGCACTCCAACGCCCGCACCC
>NW_014011694.1:0-11235 GCF_000611645.1 Monoraphidium neglectum
GCGCCGCACCAGCGCGTCCACCTCCCACGCCGCAAACGCGCCGCGCGCCGCCGCGACGTGGCGCGGCGCGCCGCCGGGCTCGCCGCCGCCTGGACCCGCGGTGGCGGCGCCGCCGCCGCCGCCTGGGAGCTCTCCCAGGCCAAACAGCACCCGCAGCTGCGCCGCAAACACCCCCGCCACGCGCTCGAGCGCCTCCGAGCCCAGCAGCTGCTCCGCTGCCGCGCCATCCTCCACGCGCCCCGCGCCGCCCGCCGCCGGCCCGGGCGGC
This sequence comes from Monoraphidium neglectum, assembly GCF_000611645.1. Taxonomy (NCBI): domain Eukaryota; kingdom Viridiplantae; phylum Chlorophyta; class Chlorophyceae; order Sphaeropleales; family Selenastraceae; genus Monoraphidium; species Monoraphidium neglectum. The sequence continues at coordinate 269 of NW_014011694.1, forward strand.
GCCGGGTTGACTATCGCCACGCCGCCCCAGGCGGGTATGCAGTAGCTGTTGGTGGGGCTCGGGGCGCCGCCCGGCCCGAGCAGCAGCAGCGGCGCGCGGTGCGAGGGCGGGACGTAGACGAGGATGTGCAGCACGTGCGGCGCCAGCAGCGCCGCCGCGCCGGCGACGGCCCCCGCCGCGTCCCCGCGCGTCGCGCCAGCCGGCGGCAGGGCCTGCGGCTGCGCCTGCGATTGCGGCGCGCCTGCGCGCCCGCTCTCGAGCGCCCACTCGCTGTCTACGAAAAACGGGAGCTCTTCTGCTGTTATGACCCAGGCTGAATGGGTGGGGCTCCATTTCGAGGCCGCCTTGGTGGGCGTGAAGTGGAGGACCTTTGGCGGGTGTGTGTGTGGGGAGGGAGGGGGGGTGCGCGGGGCCCGGCGGCCCGGTTTTGACCTTGGTGTTTCTGGTGGGGAGACAAGTCGGCATACAACAAAGCTGAAAGCAGAAGCATCTATGCATGACACGGATATGAGCAGCGGAGCTCAAAGGGACGACCCGTGCATGCTGCATCGGCGACATGGGCGCACAGAGCGGGTCACCGCGCCCCGCGGGCCCTCTCACCTGGCTCTCCACGCTCAGCGCGGCCAGGGGCCCCAGCGTGCGCAGCACGGGCGCCACGTACCGCGCCTCGAAGGCATCAAAGTCCCAACCGACCCGCCGGCGCGTGGGGTCAGCGTTTAGCAGGCTGAAAGACAGCACCGCTGCCCCCGCAGACGACAGCGGCAGCGTCCCGGCGCCGGCGGCGCCGGGGGCCGCGGCGCGTAGCCAAGGGGCGGCGGCGCGCGCGGCCGCGGCGCCCAGCCGCGCCGCCAGTTGCTCGGGCGCGTCCGCTGCGGCGCGCGCGTCGTACAGCGCCCAGCCGTGGCGGTACCGCCCGACCCAGGGCGCCCCGATGAGCAGCTGCCCGCCGGCTTCTTCCCCCTGACCGCCCTCCTCCGGCGCCCCGTCCCCGCGTTCGGCCGGCAGCAGGACCACCGCGTACCACCCCGCCCGGCCCCGACGCCCCCGCGGCGCGCTGGGCGCGGCCTCCTCACCGGCGCCGCCGCCTCGCAGCGCCGCTTTTAAGCGGTAGTCAGCCTCGTCTGGGGGCAGCTGCTCGCTCAGGCCCCGCCCCCACCACCTTGTGTCGCCGCTCGCAGAGTGCAGCGCCAGGCAGGCTTGCGCGTTGAGGGCGTGTTGAGCCCCAGGCTCGCCTCCCCCCGCCGCTGAGCTGGCGCTGGCGCAGCCGCCGGGGCCGTCCACAGTGGCGACAAGCCGGGCGCCCTTGGGGGGAGGATGAGCCCGCGGGCGACAGATAAGCGTTGATTCGGGCTGATTGTCCTTGACAAGACTGTCAGCAGAAGTTCAGGAATCAAGTTGAGGCTGAGCATGTGGTGTTGGCCGCGACGCAAGCAGTGGGCGATGCGCGACGGCAGAAAGAGGGAGGCGGATACGCTGCCAGCAGCCTGTTGAAATAACCGACTTCGCACCTCTTGACCGGCGACGCCCGCGCCGAGCTGGCGGGAAACCTCCGCCTCGAGCGCCGCCAGCAGTTGCTCCGCCGTGACCGTCGCCGACGCAGGCCCTGCGCGGCGGGCGGCGGGCGGGTGCGGTGGCGGGCCGGGCCGCGTCATGGCCCGCCCGCGCGCGCCTGCTGAGGCTCTGTGTGCGAGGCGCCGTCTGCGGCCCACAAACCATGCCCTCTGCCGCAGTGGTGCGCGCCGCCCGTGCAGCATCCGCTGCGCCAGCACTGGAGGGGATTTCGAAGGCGAACAGGGCAGGGGCGGCGCTCCTCGGCTCACCCCCAGGCAGGACGAGGTATGCCTCAACGGTGACGGGCAGCTCGGCACTGAGCGCCGCCGCCGCGCCGTGCATGGCGTCGAGGGGCAGCGGGGGTCGGTGCAGGCTGGTCAGCCGCCACCACACGGGGATGCCTGACGCCGAGGGCCACCGCGGTGAGGGTATGGAAGCGGACGGTACGGGGCGGGCAAGAGGGGTGGGCTGCGGGTCAGGCGGGCAGCTGCGGGGTGAAGAGCAAGATAGTGTGCGGGCTGTGATTTCTGCAACAAGCGTGTCATCTGTGGTAGGCGTGATCATGTCAGTTGGAGCTGCCCTCACCGGCCAGTACATACGCCACTGTCGCCAGCGCGACGCCAAGGCGCTTGCCGCCAGGCGGCCGTGCTGGCGCTGGATAGGCCGCGGCCGCTGTCGGCATTTTTGGACGCCCTGTGTAACAATCACTTTTCCAGGGAAAGCCACAAAACGAACGATGAGTACGGTCTTGGTGATCCAGATCAGTCTGATCTATTCTTTGATCATTGACTTCTGTTATATATTATTCCATGTCCTGAGATCGAATTAGTGGTTGACTTCACTTCACTTTTACTACCCCCGCTCCCCATTTCCTTCCCGCACGGTTGCTTGGTTGCCGGCCCCGAGAAGAAGGACTCACGAGTAGAAGGACGAATTTGATATGAAAAGCGCATCAGGGACGCGGCACGCTCGAGATTCCCAGCATAGGGCTGCTGTTCGCCGCCCGCCCCTGCCAGGACCCATGTGCTTGGCCCCGGCGACACGTCGTGCGCACTTGCCACCACATGGCACATCGGCGCGCCCGCAGCGGACCGCAGTTGCTGCAGCAAGCGTGTTTGATGAGCCCCTGGAGGCGCGCATGCCAGCTGCTCCTGCCAGTGATCTCATCAACGATGGTGAGGAGGCACGAATGCGTGCGGGTCGAGCTAGGTATACCCATGAGGAGCCGGCGTACGTGCGCCGGCCGTATGCCGCCGGGCGCACGGCCACCTGCAAGGTCCTGCTGCGGTCTGCACAGGGCGGCTAAACGCTGCCTGCCGGCTGCTTTGCAACGCTGGCATGCCGCTGCATTGACCAACACAATTTGCTTGCCACTCTCCTATGCGCCCCGCAGCCTGGCCGTTTCTACACTCGAGCACCCCGCCTTGCGTCTTGCCACATTCACCCAACTCTCATCCACCTCCTCGACCTCACCTCATCCACCAGTGCTCGTACCCCCCCCCCCTCCCGACACACACATACTCACTAGACCTCGCCCCGACGCTGGCGGGCAGGCGCACCCTTGGCGCCGGGGACATGGCGGCGCTGTGGGTGTCCCTGGTGGTGTCCACCACCACCCTCATGCTGGCAGGCAGCCTGGTAGACCTGGGCATGTCCTGGAGCCAGGTGGGGGGCTGCTCCCTGGGGTGTGCCGCTGGCAGGGAAACCGCCTCAGGGGGGAGCCGGGGCCGAGGAGGAGACAGGCGTGTGGATGGGGGATGGGAGGCATGTGCATGCGTGTACACGCGTGTGCAGGTCAGGGGGACGCCTGTGCATTCTTTGAGCGTATCAGCGGGGCAATCGCGTTGGGGGTTTGGCGGCCTGTGGATGCTGATGAGCCAGGTATGTGAGAGCAACGTCGAAGCCGCATCCAGAGGGTGACGAGGCAGCGGTGCGAAACGCTGGGGTGCCTGCTGTCAGGGGCGCCCTCACAACCACCACCAAGGGAGCGCCCGCGGCCACTGGGAGCTCGCGTCGCGGCTCGCCACGCCGCAGGCGGGAGCAGCCGCGGCGCGCGCTCAGCTGCTCCATACGCGCGCTGGCAGCAAGGCGCGGCGGGGCGTCGCAGTTAGAAATCCCTCCCCCCCCTGCGACAGCCCCCACATCTGCCCCGGCATAATCCGCAGGGCGTGTTCACCGTGTTTGTGGGTAACCTGGTGACACTGGTGCCCCTGGTGCTGAATGCCTATCCTGGGACCAAGTATGGTGGGTGCTCCTTTTGGGTGGGTCGCTGTCTCAGGGTTGGTTTCTCCAGTTTGGCTTCCTGCTTCAAAGCTCACTTGCACACTGTGTGCGCACAGCCCTCGCCCGGCCATTGACGCCCCCATCCTTTCTGTTGCGACAGGCATCCCGTTCCCCGTGCTGGCGCGCGCCAGCTTTGGGATCAAGGTGCGCCGCCTGCGGCCGGAGCGTGATCGCGAGTAGCGGCTGCCTATGACAGCGGTGCCTGATCAACGTCTGCCGTGTCTGGCAATATGTGATCACACGTGTCCGGCAGCCGGAAGCAAGAGTGTATTGCCTTGCCGGACGCTACATGCCCTCCTTTTGGCCCCCACGCCTCCCCTCATCTTGCGCTTGCAGGGCGCCAACTTGCCGGCCCTGTCTCGCGGCTTGGTGGCGTGCGGCTGGTGCGTCGGCCGGTTACCAAGCCCCCCCTTTGAGTATCCGACCCTGCCAATGACGCAATTCGTCAACGCCAGTGCTTGGCGCCCTGGTGCGCGCAGCGGCCCCTTGTCACTGCCGGCGCACCGAGGGAGGCAAACCTCCTCGCGGCGCACCCGTCCGGGCTTCCTGAGTGCCCCCACTTCACCACCGCGCATCACATATGATGGGCGGCTCCTCCTTTCCTGCTGCCTCGGGGGGCAACAACAGGTTTGGGATCAACACGACCATTGGGGGCAGCTCAATATTTCAGATGCTGCAGGCCGCCACAGGCGGCGCCATCTCAGCCACTGTGATCCCGTGGTTGGGCATCTCCCCGCCGGAGCTCGCCTGCTTCGGCCTCTTCTGGGCAATACAGGTGGGTTCAGAGTTTCCACTTGATAATTTGGATGTGAGGTGGGGTTGAAGCACACTATGCTGCCACATTAAAGGGAGGCGTTGCTGCGCCTCCCATCGCTCCCTGCAGTGTCTGTGCAAGTGTTGGCATGCTGTGCCGGCATCACCAATGCTGTTATTGTGTCTGCCACCCTTTGTTGACCCACAATCACCGCCAAGCCCACTCACGACCGGCCGTTGCCAACCTGATTCCCTTGAGTGGCCCCTTCCTGGGTGACCTGGGCCAATCCTCTTCGTTCCCCTCGGACAGACTTGTGCTGCAACGCTCCCCCTCTTTGTAGCACACGCACACACACGCGCACACACGCGCACACACACACACACAAACACACACACATACACACACACACCTACCCGCCTAATCGCCACCCCCAGGTGGCGATCATCGTCCAGGGCATCAACTCCATCAAGGCCATTGAGAAGTACTCAGCCCCTGTCCTCGTCGCCCTGGCCCTCGCCCTGCTCGCCTGGGCGGTCGCCTCCGCCGGCGGCTTTGGCCCCATGCTGTCCGCCCCGAGCCGCCTGGCCACGGCCGGCGAGTTTACGCGCGTGTTTGTGCCGGCGGTGACGGCGCAGGTGGGGTACTGGGCGACGCTGGCGCTCAACATACCAGACTTTGCGAGGTGAGCGGTTGCTGCCCCACTACCACTGAATGAGTGTCGGTCAATACGGCTTGGTTTTTCCACTCTGCATGGTTATTGGTTGACATGGCTTGGTTGTTTGGGTCCAAAGGAGAGGCATGACGGGCATTTTGGTTGTGACAGCCTATGAAGAGTCCGGGGCAAGGAAGAGCTTAGGGAGAGACAGCGACCGGATGGGCAGGGAGGGTAGGGTGTCGCGTGACGCCGTGCCAATCCGCCAAGCATGCTGGCCATGGCGGGCATGGCGAGCCTTGCTGAGTGGTGAATGTTTGGATAGGAAGGGCGTGTCAGCTAGGGGAGGGGGGCTTAGCAGGGGCATGCATGTGACTGCCGCAACAGGCGGGCGGAACGGCGGCCAGAGCAGGCAGGTGGCAATGAGTCATTGGCCTGCATGGCACTGTTGACACATGAACACTTATCCCGCCCAAAAACCCACCCCCCATTCCCCTCACAGCTCACCAGTTCGCACCCCACCTGCACCTCAACTCCCACACCAATCCCACCTGCCAGGTATGCCACTTCGCAGCGCGCGCAGCTGCTGGGCCAGGCGTGGGGCCTGCCCGTCACCATGGTGGGGGGGTGGGGGGGGCGCCTCCAGTGGCTGGCCAGAGCTAGCCTCCGGGTTCAAAAAGCCCGGTCGCGGAGTCTGGCTGCCGCTCGCTGGCCTTCACCACCCCTGATGCACACAGGTTGCCGGCATCGTTTGATGTACCGTACCGGGGGGGGGAGCGACAGCCAGTGCAGGCCAACACGCCGGCGCCCTGTGCTTGGACGCATGCACCAAAGCCCTGCATTCCTGACAAGATTGCTGATCTGCCGGCCAATCTGCCCACCGAGCTGCCCGTTGATCTGGCCGCCAATCTACCAGTGCGCTCTATCCCTGCTCCATGCGCCACCAGGCCCTCTTCTCGTTCGTGGGGCTGGCGGTGACGTCAGCGAGCGCCGTGATCTACGGCGCACCCATCATCGACCCGGTGCAGCTGCTCAGCCGCACCCGGCAGCCGGCGGCGATCCTCGTGTCCCTCCTCGGCCTCATCCTCGCGACACTCACCACCAACATCGCCGCCAATGTGGTGCGCGTGCCCCCGCAGTCAGCGCCGATGCAGCGGCTGACAAGTTATCAGGGCAGTGACGACAAGGGACTGTCAGAGTGTGTATTTCTCTCTTCCTGTCAACATCTTGCAATCGGTTTAGGTCGTCGCAGGCCGGCCAGCTGCTGCGTAGTGCCCCTTGCCCTCTGCCCACCGCCCACGATTCACCACCCTCCTCGTCGCCGAAACACCTCAACAGGTCGGGCCCGCGAACGCCTGCGTCAATCTGGCGCCCCGCGCCATCTCCTTCGCCACCGGAGGTGGGGGCGCACGGGGCGCGGCATGCTGCTGCGGCAGCACCTGATGGCGCGTGCTGTGGCTCGCCGGTGAAGACCGCATTTGGCGATGTCGCCACGCCTCAAGCTCGTAGCGGCCGGCCATCCGCACCTCCACACCCGTGTGTTTCCCCCAGGCGTCATCACCGCTGTCCTGGGAGCGGTGATTATGCCCTGGCGCCTACTCAGCAGCAGCAGCGCATTCGTTGGCTGGCTGGTCGCCTACTCATCACTTCTGGGTAGGCGGGTGTAGCAGGGGGTGCATGCATATGTGCGTGAGGCGAAGTGTGCAGTACGCCCAGTGGCCGATGCGTGGGCTTGCAAGAAAGGTGGGCGCAACAAGCCCCCCCCCCCAGCAGATGTTTAGCACATTGAATCTCCTGGCCACACAACCACAACTGTGAAGCGGCGCACACATGTGCATGCACCCAATGCGTGCCAAGCCCGGCTGGCTTTCAGCCTTTCACGGCTGATCCACCTGTGGCTTCGCCACACAAACCCCAATTAACCCAGATGCTTTACAGCATCACCCCACTCCACTTCAACCCACCCCTTGCTCCCCTCAATCCGCGCCACCCCACTTCAACTCACCACACTACAACCACCTCAATCCACCTTCACCCCACCCTGCCGGGACAAGGCCCCGTAATCGGCGTGATCATCGCCGACTTTTGGATCGTCCGAGGCAGGACCTTGGACGTCGACGGACTCTACTCCACCAGCCCGCAGGGGCCCTACTTTTACAGCAGAGGCTACAACCGCGCGGCCGTGGTGGGTCCGGGGATCTGGGGTGGTATATGGGTTTCGTGAGCCCGCAGCTGCTGCGCATGCAAACCTGATGATAATCTTCGCGGAGCGTGGCTCGTTTCGCATGTCTCGCGCCGATAAGCCCTGCTCAGCTGCTCTCGTGGCCATGCGCCTATGCATGGCTGCACGCAACTGCTGACCTGTTGCCAATGGTGTCACGCAGGCTGCCGTACTGGCAGGCGTGGCCCCCTGCCTGCCCGGCATGGCGGCGGCCCTCGGGCTGTCGTCATCACCCGCAGGGCCCTTCTTTGCGGCAGTGTACGACGCCGCCTGGTTTGTGGGCGCGGCGGTGGCGACTGGGGTGTACGTGCTTCTGATGCGGCCGGCAACATCAGGCGAAGCGGCGGGCGGCGGCGCGGCCGCCTCTCCAGCTTGAGGGTTGGTAGGGCTGCTGCCTTTTCTCCGCCAGACTTTCCTGGCAACGCAGATGATTATTCTCGATTCCTTACTTTTTCAGCAATGCAGGTGATACTTGTAGATGCACGCACTGTTATGTTCTGTGTCACTTGCTCGCATGTCTCCCTACTAGCCCCCCTTTGCATCTCTCCTGATCCCCTCCTCTCAACTGCCCCTGCTTCCCTTGTTCTTGGGGTTGGTCGGTTGTCTGTCAACCCTAGAACCAACATGACAGTGTCATGGACTTGCAAGCTTATTGAACCAGACGCCAACCAAGCCCAGCAAGCCCCTTGTAATCAAAAGAGCCAGCTGCCACGGCCGTCTGTAGCCGAGGGCGGCCACGGTTGTGCGGCCGCTAAAATACGGCCACAACCGCAAGCCGGTGATCGAGCAGCCAAGCCCTACCCCTGTAATTCCAAGGGGGACCCAAGTCAGTGTGCTTTGGAACCCGCGCATGAACAAGACAACAGCAAAACAAGCCAGCACCGACCAAAAAGCAAAAAAGACAACAGCACAGAAATGGGCCGGCAGGACTGGAAGGCCCCAGCAATGGCCCTGGGGGCGCCCTGAAGCTGCACCCCCGCGCGACCCGCCCACGCGGCGCAGCACCACGCAACAAACGCACCGGCGCCCGCGCCTGCCAGCGGCAACCCCTCGTGCCCGCGGGGCCCTCGAGAGCCCGGCGGCCTGGCGCGCGAAACCCCTGCGGTGTAACCCCTCAGAGCGGCGACTGCGCGCCTGACGTGGGGTCCAGCCAGGTGACGCCCACCCTCAGGGCATCATAGGCCAGGAACTGCACCGCCGCCCCAGGCACGATCTTCACGCAGTTGATGCCCCACCCCCGGAACAGCGCGCGCGCCAGCCCCCCCTGCTCCCCCGCCATGCCCCCGATGAGTCCTGCGTACGTCGCCCGCGCCCGCCGCGCGGCCCCGCCGCCGGCGGGGCCCGCGCCCGCGGCCAGCAGCGTGCCGGGCGCGCCGGCGAGCTGCATGCGGCGGCGGAGCGTATCTAATGGGTAGCTGCAGGTCTGGGCGGCGACGCCGGCGGCGGCGCCGCAGCCCATCTTGGCAAAGGGGTACCACCAGGCCTCCTTGCTGACCTTGTCGGAGGGCAGGTTGTGCTGCGCATGCGGGGGGCGTTTGATTGATCCGGGTCGGATGGCGGAGGGGCGGGGGTTGCGTGTGAGCAAAAGGGGCCGGCGCAGAGGCGCAGGGGTTGCGCCCGGTGGTTGCCCTTGCTGTCAGTGGAGGGAGGTGTGGAGACCGCACGCCGTGCTGGGCGGCCACCGCCTGCCTCGCGCGCGCCGCCCACAACTATGCTGGCCCCGCGCCGCTGGACAATGAGAGGTCGCCTCCGCGCCTTGCAGCATGCGCGAATGCAGCGTGTGCCGCCCCTCGGCCCCCCAAAAAACAGACCGCAACAGAAACAGTGAGCAGAAGGTCGCGCAAAAACAGTGAGAAGCGCGTTTTGTCTACAGGCATGCAGATCGAAGGCGCCCGCAAAATTTCGCACCTTGAAGTAGTCATACGCCGTGAAGCTCACGCTCGTGTAGACCACCACCCCCGGCAGCGACAGCGACATGCCCTTGTAGGGCGCCAGCAGGCCCTCCCGCACCACAGCAGATCGCAGCGCGGAGATCACCCCCGGCGCCGGCGTGGGCGCGTACGCGTGCGCGGCGGCGTGCGCGCCGCGCAGCGACTGATGTATGTGAATGCTGCTGCAGCCTGGGCCGTTGGAGACGCCGCTGCTGCCGCCAAATCCGGGAGTGCTTCTCAGCACGCTGCCATTATTGCCAGAGCTGCTGGCACCTATGCTGCTGATAGCTCTGCTGCCTATCTGACTTCTGCTGCTGTGAATGTCCTTGCCGCTTGCGGCGCTCCCGGTGCTACCGGTGCTCCCCCAACTGCTGCTACTGCTGCCGCTACTGCTGCCGCTGCCGCTGCTGCTGCTGCTGCTGGCCCGCGCCTGCGCAGCTGCTGCCTCGCACACCACTGCCGATGGGAGGCTGGCCGCCAGCCGCGCGCCGCCCGCGCAGCCGCCGCCTGCCGCGGGGCCCCAGGGGTGAAGGGACGCCCCCCGCGGCGGCGCCGACAGCCGCCGCCGTAGATGCTGCGGGTGCTGCTGCTGCTGCTGCTTCACAATGGGGTCAGCGGCCACCGCTGCAGAAACCGTGCTCAGCCCCCTCGCGCCAGGTGGCGCAGCGCCGCCGCCTTGCCCCGAAACCGCTCCCGGGGCTAGGGGCCCCGCCGCCGCTGCTGCTGCTGCGGCTGCCGAGGCCGCGGGCCGCGGCGCCGGCGCGGCGGGGGTCGCCACGTACGTGGTGTGTGCGGTGATGCGCGTGCGGGCAAAGTCCAGCGGATAAAACAGCAGCGTCTTGCACACCCCTGAGTGATTGTTGTGAACAGCCAGCGGCCGAGATGGGCTAAGGCAATGCACCCACCGCTTCCTGGTAGATGTATCAGCTGCATCGACAGAACACACACATATGCACGCACGCACATGCACGCACTCAGACTCACACACTTCCCTCCTGCACTCGGCTGCGCTCGGCCTCACGCGCGCCCGCCCCTAGCCAGTGCGCGCACGCGCCTGTCGCAGCGCCCGCCGCCATCTTCTCCTGCACGCCCATGGGGCTGCCATCGGGCGGCGAGAACATCACCCTGCGGCCACGGGACGCGCGCGGCGCGGCGAGGCGAGGGTGCCCTTTGTTAAGCAGCCGCGGCACCGGCGGGGCGGGCCGCTGTGGGGGCTGCGGCCTTCCAGGGTGCTGCCCGCTCAAACAGCAGCACCCTAAACGGATGCACGCAACGACAAGAGGTTGTCACCGCATCTCCACATACTGCCCCCCCCCAAAAAAAGAAAAATCCAAAACGAACAGGAATGAGGGAGCGCGCCTGAACTGGTCGTGCACTGCAAATTTGAAGCCGACCTCCGGCACCAAGCGGATGACGTTGGTGCCGTTGCCCCGGAACCACACGCGCCAGCCGCCCTCCGCGGCGCGCATCCGCCAGAGGGCGTCCCAGGCGCCGCGGTAGCGGAGCTCGGGGGGCGCGGCGCTCAGGGACTGCACCTGGGCGAGGATCTGGGGGGGAGGGGGGAGGTGAAGGGGG
>NW_014011693.1:0-7068 GCF_000611645.1 Monoraphidium neglectum
CCTCACACCCCCTCCCTTCACACCCCACCCTCACTTTCCTGCAGACATCCGCCTTGACGCCCCCATCCAGCAGACCCTGGCGGCCAACTACCTCGGCACACAAAAGGTGCTCGAGCTTGCGGCCCGCATGCCGCGGCTGCGGTCCGTGGCCTACATCTCGACTGCCTACGTCAACATCAACCAGCCGCCACTCACGCGCGTCGAGGAGAGGTGCGAGCGCGCGGAGGGGCGGCAACTCCGACGGCAGGCAGGGGAGGGGCCCTCCGGGGAGGGCATATGTACTCCCCAGCCCCCGAGTGCGCGGGCGGGGCTGCTTAGGTGAAGCTGCTGCCCGTTGATCGGCAGCAGGGGGGATGCGCTCTCGAGCTGACACGCGCACGTGGGCTCAGACGAGCTGCCATCCTGCCCCCACGGGCGCTGCTGCAGGCAGTACCCTGTCATGGTGGACGGCAGAGAGGTGGACGTCGCGGGCGTTGCAGAGGTGGGAGCGCAGCCCCTGACGCGCTGCCGCTTTGCACAAACTTCAGGGTCAATGCGTGCGGCCGCATGTGCTGTGCGCCTCCGCCCCCTGCCCGGCGTCCGCCCCGTCAGGCGTGCGCGCGCGCGAGATGGCCTGCAAACCTGCCCTCACTCGTGAACCTGCTCTCACTCTCTCTCTCTCTCTCTCTCTCTCTCTCTCTCTCTCTCTCTCGCCAGCCCCCGATGAGCCAGTCTCAACCGTTGAAACAGCCGCCTCTGCTGTGTTTGAGCCAAAACCGCAACCCCCCCCCCTCCTCCTTGAAAACACTACTGCAGGAGCTCCTCGCCCTGCCGCCAGAGCAGGCGGCCGCCCGCGCCGCGTCCCTCATAGACCTCCTGGGCTTCAAGAACACCTACGCCCTGGGCAAGCACCTGGCGGAGAAGGAGGCCGCCCGCCTGCAGCGGGCCCTGGCGCTGCCGCTGGTGGTGGTGCGGCCGTCCCTTGTGTCGGCGGTGGCGGTTGAGCCGTACTGCGGGTTCTGCGGCAATTACGCCGGGCAGGTGGGGCTGGGCGCTCGGTGGGCACGGTATCAGCTGCTGCTCCAAACCCAGCAGGCGCCGGGGCTCCGGCCTGCGTGGCATGGTGGCGAGATGGGAGCGCTGCCCGCAGCACGGTGCAGGAAGGGGTAAACCTGAAGCTTCAAAAGACAGTGGGCGTTGACCTTCCCATGAAGCGGCGATGCTTGCGACTTGCGCAGGAGTGCACGACTTGCACGATGGCCGCAAATCGCCCCAGCAGCGCGCACCTGCGCCTGTCACATAGTTGCCCCCAGCCGTCGACAGCGAAGACCGCGCCGCGTGCGCCGCGAGACCAGCCAGCGTCGACGGCGAAATCGCCCCCAACTTACGCACCCCCGCAGGTGGGTGCTGCTGCGGCCTACCTGTTGGGCCTTTATGACGACCAGCCAGAGGCCGCAGCAGTGGGAGGCTCCAGCGTATGGGACGTCGTGCCGGGTGGGTTGCCGGGCGGGCCCGCATCGTGTGGCTTGCGTTTGGGCAGCTGGACTTCAAAAGCAGCATGCCCAACAGCTTGCGGTTGTCGGCATGCGGGCCATGCCTCATCGCGCCGGCTGCAAAGTGCTGCCGCTGAAGGAGCAACAGAGCCAGCAAGGGCCTCGAGGATGGGGGTCAATATAGGACTCATCCTTACTTGACGCTGTTTGTGCAACACCATCGATCACAGCAAGCAAGCCCGCCTGTCTCCTGCCTCCCGCCTGCCGCAAAGACCGCAGCAGCGTCTGCGCCCGTCTGCCAGCAGTGCTGAACCTAGGGTATCGCCCCCCCCCTCAGGCGACGTGGTCGCACACGCCATCATCGCCGCCGCGGCCGCAGCCGGCACCCCAGCCGCGCGCCCCTGCATTGCCGCGCGCCCCCCGCGCGGCGGCGGGGCGGCCGGCGAGGGGAGCGAGGCCGCCGTCGACGCGGGTGGGGCGCGCGGCGCGCCGCCGTTGATGATCGTCCAGGTGTCCACGAGCTGCATCTACCCCCTAACCGCCAGCGCGATGTTCAACCAGGGAGGTAAGCAAAATCAAAACGGACAGGAGGGGGGGCCGAGGGTAAATACACGCGCGGCGCCGGCTGCCCGGTTCCCGCGACGTGCGTGCGGGGCAGTCGGCGGATAGCCTCTGCCTCAGGGGGTCCCTCAGCGCTGACCTGGCGGCCACGTATGACCTCAGCATTCTCGTGCCCCGCCTGCTGCATACAACAAAACGCCAACACCTGGCGTGTGCTCCGCCCTCCCACGCATCCCAATTCACTAGTGCTGTGGTGCCTGGCGCACCCCCGCCCCTTCACCCTGGCTTGGCGCCGCCCGCGCGGCATGGACCCCAGGCAGCAGTACAACGAGCGGCTGTGGCGACGCCACATGCGCGCGGCGGAGAGGAAGGTCGGGGCTGTCGCATGGGCCCTCAGGTAGGCGAGTCTGCTGCGATAAAGTGGTTTTGTTGCAGGAGGCCGGGGCCTCGCTCGGCAGTGCTGTTTACTGCTGTGCGAGGCTGGTAGTTTGGTCCTCGCCTGCCAATAAGATGCTGCGATGCTTGCTGGCGATGCACATGAATCATGGGCCGATGTCCAGCACAGCTCATGTACATGTGCACCTGCTACTCCGCCGCCGGCGCCCCGCAGGCACCTGGGCAAGAGGATGAGGGCTGCAGAGCGGCAGGTTGTGCTGGGGATGCGCACCTACAAGACCATCAACACAGAGAAGTACGACCTGCGCCTGTTCTTTGCTGCAGGTGCGCCGGCAACACGTGGGCGAACCGGTCAACACCCGGCGGGGGCAAGGGCGTCGCACGCAACGCACCCGGGAGTGGTTTATCTGCACCTGCCTGTCGGTGCACGGAGCAGCATCGCTTGCGCTTGGCCGCGACACTGCTCCGAGTCGACACTGCCGCCCCCCGCCAGCTCAGCATTTCTGCCACACAAGCGCACAGAGAGAGTGATCCTGATTGTCTCTGGCCCAGGTCAAGATAAACTGCTGTGCATGCGCCTCACAAATAGCCTAGCATTCCTGGTCTGCAACTAGACACTGTCGTTTCCAGGTAATCCGCACGCTTGCCAATGGCACCCCCTCCACCCACAAAGGAGTACGTCGCTCAAACTTACGCCAACACGCGCGCGCGCGCGCAAGGGACGGTGGAGGTGGGTGGGGGGTGCGCTGCGCACCCCCGTCCTTCTCAAACCCTGCCCATGTAGTCCATTGCCCACAGCTCTCACTGCTCGCCAACGCACCCGCCTCCTCCCCCCTCTTCACCCCTCCCCCAGACAACCTCACCGCCCTCGAGGCTGCCCTGGAGCCAAGCGAGCGCAGCGATTACGTAATCACGTGGCGCCCCCCAACCCCGAATGTCATCTCGGTCGTCTGTGAGGCCTCAGGCGGCGGCAGCAGCAGCAGCAGCAGCAGCAACAGCAGCAACAGCAGTGGCAGCAGTCGCGCTGCACGGCTCTGGAGTGACGCCGCGTGCTCCGCCAGCTGCACCTTTGGGGTCCCGTTCGCGCGCCTGGCCGGGGCTTGCGGCTGCCTGGCGCCGCCGCGCGTCCAGGACGCCGCTGGGCGCGGGCGGCAGCGCGGCTGCGCTGAGGGCGTCTTCAAGCCGGCCGCTGCGCCCGCCGCACATGCCAGCTCCAAGCCAGCTGCGGTGGCCACTGCTGGCTCTGATTCCGGCGCATGCACCGAGGAACCCGCGGCGGCTGCGCATGCGCGCGCGGCGCGCGCGGCGCGACAGGGCGGCTGGGTCCTGTTTGGCAACAACATGCTGGCCTACCTGTACCGCGAGCTGTACCGCTGCGACGTCCAGCCCGATGCCGCGGTACCGCCGGCGGCGCTGCGCAGGCTCGAGCCGCTCATGGCACCGGAGCTGCGCGCGGAAGGGGGGCGGGTGAGGCATGTGTTTGTGCCGGTCGAGGGGACGGCAGGAAGGGGTCGCCGCGCATAGTCGGCGGTTTGGGTGAGCCGGGGTTGTGTCCACCACAAAGCACCACCCAGGACCAGGTGCTCTAATATACAAGACAAGCATCACCTTGTAGACTCAAGCAGCCGGCTTTGAAGAAGAGCCACTGGTGTTGTTGTTTTGGGGCCTAGTAGCCCTTCGGGAGCCGCACTCCTTTAACAAGGTTGTGTATAGCTGAGAGACCCCTGCGCCAATGCGCAGCAGCCACGAAAATGGTTTGTTGGTCCTTTTGGTGGTTGTGCTAGTGCCACTGACTTGTCCGCTGCGCCAGCGGGCTGTGCTGATAGGTAGCCGTTTTTGCCGGCTCTGCGCTGCATTTGCCGCGCGCCGCCCCCAAGTCTTGTCTCCTGCCAACATCATGCTGCCAAATCAGACGGCAGCATGCGTGCTGCGGTTGTGCAGCAGAATCCTGTACACCAGGCTTGCTACACACCTCGCTCAGTGCATGAGTGCAGTGACTTGCTTATCACCATTCATCGTCGCCTCCCTTTGTACGCGTGCCTGGGCGCCGCCTGAACAGAGATTCCAGCAATGATGCCAACCTAGCAGCCGTGATAACTGTGCTTTTAATCAATCACCCGGTCTTGCCACACAAGCCACGACACATCCATCAATTGGTCAAAGTCTGGGAGTTGTTTCGCTGCAGGCGCGGCGGTGTGTCCTGCGAGCACTTGGCAACATTTTGCGTCACAGGGCAGGCTCCTGGGACAGCTGCTGCACCCGCCGGTGCCGCTGCCCCACACCTTTCGTGCCAATAGCAACTGTAACTGTAATTGGAGTAATGATGCTTCCTGGGAGTGTTAACCGGTATGCCAGACGGCTGGGCGATCCTGCAGGTCCCATGAAAACAAGTCTCGCACACCCAGGGCGGGCAACTACCGCACTCCCACCCCCTGCAACCTGGCGCGGCTCTGCACCGGAGTGTTCTAGCAGAGTAGAGCATATTGAGACACTGCAGGCCCCATGCGCAGCTGAAAGGCGCCTCACCGCTTGACGCGGCAGCCTGGTGCACGCTATGGAATTGAGTGCAGGCCGTCCGTGATGTGCCGCCCGACTCAGAGAGGGATCGGAGGCATCGGTTGGAACAGTTGTGCAGCGTGCGCGAGCATCTTTGATTGCCGGCTATATGAGTAAGAATCAGGCGTACTCCAGGCCAAGCGAGGTTCTTGGTGAGTGCCAGACGCCTTCTTCGCGGCGACCACCGTTCGCTTCTGACCAGCCCAGCCCGCAGTGACTCCGCGTACCATCGTCCGACCAGCATTGAAGAGGGGTTCATCACGCCATAATCATGGTTCAGATATGCTTAGAGATCCCTCGCGACCACTGATGCATAGTGTCACCGCCTCGTTTGCATCCTCGGCTCACAAGCGCTATCAGTGCGTGGAGACCCTTGCACGCGGTCTGTCCACGCGTTCGCACTATAGGGTTATAGCGAATTCCTAGAAATTGTTGCTTCCTGTCACGGGCGCTTGCAAGCCCCAGGTGGCGGGGCTGGTAGCAGCACCGACCCAGCAAGCTGGCAGAGTGCCTCGAGACCACGTCATAAAAAAGGCCTGTATCGAAATTTGTGGTTTTATAGGGCGCTATCGGGTTGTCAGCAGCCATGCCGAAGGACAATGAGCTGCCGGCCCTTGCCCAGTGGGCCATCGGAGCCGGTGCAGGCGTGGCCATCAACATCGTCTTGTCGGTGAGCGCCAGTGCATTTTTCATCGTAGCAATGATTATACACCCGTCCGCGGCGCCCCACGCGACGACGACCGCGCCGAGCCGATGGCGACGCGGCGCAGTGACGGGCGTCAATGAGCACGTCCCCGCCCGTGTGCGCCGGGACGCGCAGCTGCCTCACACCCTCCCAACCTGCCCATTGCACTCTCTATCCGTGCCGCAGTCCTTAGCGACCGTCGCGTGCGCGGCCGAGCTCTCGCGCCGCGCGCTGGGCAGGCCAGACCCGGGGGTTCCCCTGCACACAGTGGCGCGCGTCACGCCCGTCCCCGGCACCGAGGCGCAGACGCCCGTGATTGTTGCCCAAATAGACTCCGACGACGACGGCTCCGCCGACCTGGCGCCAGAGGCGGTCGCCGAGGTGCAGCCATTCGCCTCGGCCCGCCGGCCGGCGCAGCACCAGCAGCACCAGCAGGGGTCCAAGGCCGGCCGCGACCCTTCAAAGCTGCTGCCGCCGGTGATCCCGGGGGTCATGGAGGTGGTGCACATCCCGGTCGATGCAGAGATGGGTGAGTAACCCTGGGAAATAGGCGGCTGCCCGGGCGGTGGCACGGCGGCCTGAGCGGGAGGGGCGCGTTGGGCTGCGGCTCGCATGCGGAAGCGGCAGCTCCCTTTCGCGCGGCAGCTTCCGGGAGGGGGCCTTTGCGAGCCCCTGCAAAGGCTGCACCGTACGGTGGCGGCAGCAGAGGGTGGGGCGCCTCGCCTTGTCGTCGGGGCTGCGTATCGCGCAGCCCCGACACGCGCGGCGTCTTGCTCCGCCGCCGCCGCCCGCGGCGCGCCCCGCCGTCCTCACCTGCCCGCCCCGCCGTCCCCCCTCGCGCGAAGGCGCCAAGTCGGACGCGTGGCGCATGGTGGGCCCCTACGCGCGCCACTATGGCGGGGGCGCCATCTCCAGCTCCACCCTGTGGAACCCCGAGTACATCCACATGTTGGTCCCCGGCATGGGCAGCCAGCCCTACGTCGTCGGCCGCGCCTACTGGCGCACCATCGTCATCGGCATCGGCGACCCGCTGGCGCACCCCGCGCACTGGAGCGAGATGGCCGCCGCGTTCAAGCGCGCGTTCCCGCACGCGACGTACGCGCACACGGGGCCGGAGTTCTCGCGGCTGCTGCGGGATGAGCAGGGGTATGCCGTCAACGACATGGGGGCGGAGACAAATATCCTGATCCAGAAGTGGGCCTACAGCAAGAAGACCCGCACGATCCGCAACGCGGCGCGTGACGCGCGCGGGGCGGGGGTGGAGGTGCGGGAGCTGTCGCACAAGGACCTGACCACAGAGGTGTGCCGCCAGCTCGCAAACGTGACAGGTGCGATCAATTCGAGTTGGGGATGTCTCCTGTTGTTTTTTTTGGGAAGGGGGGGGGGATTCTTGGAAGG
>NW_014011693.1:7501-11666 GCF_000611645.1 Monoraphidium neglectum
TTCTTGGAAGGTGTGGGGGCACACGTCGGTTGGGAGGGAGGGAGGGAGCGCGGGGACCCGATTTCAGGTTCTGAGTTGAGTGCCAGCCCCGCCTTTGCATAGCGCCGGTCGCTGGCGCCCGCAGCCTGTGCCTTAGCTGCTTTTGCACGCGCTGGGCGCCCTGAAGTTCGCCGCTTCCCAGAACGCACGACCGCCCCCACCCACCGATTCCTGTGCCCGCCGCGCGTGCTCGTTGCTCCTGCCGCCCGCCAGGCGACTGGGTGCAGCAGAAGTCTGTGAAGGACCAGATGCTGCGCGTGTTCATCCGCCACGTCGACTACGACAACCTCCACCTCGACGAGGGCGTGCGCCTGTTCGTCGCCGAGCGCACCCTGCCCGCGCCCGCGCCCGCGGGCGGCGACGGCGACGCGGACGACGCGTCCAGCACCAGCAGCACGGCGGCGGGGCCGAGGCGGATCGAGGGTTTCGTGCTGGTGGACCCGATGTGGCGGGACGGCAAGGTGTATGGCTACGTCACCTCCCTCAACCGCATGCGGCGCGACTCGCACCACGGTGCGGCGCGGGGGAGAATGCTGGCCGGGATTCACTGGGCGTCTTTCCCACCTTTGGGGGGTTGCTGATGGCCAGCAAGCTGAAGAGTCAACAGCTGCGGGCTGCAGGTCGGCAGTTGATGCAGCGCAAAGGGAGCTCCAGCTGTGGTCCGGGCCAAGGCAGCGGCGGCAGCTGCAAAGCTGGCTCTCCTCGCCCGCTGCCGGCTTCCAGGGGTGCTGCACCTGTGCTGCGTCAGCAGCTGCTGCCCGCCCCCAGTGCCTCGTTTAAACCCCCTCCCCTGCTCACCCTGCATTCCGCCCACGCTCAAACCCCCTTCCCCTGGATTCACCCCAGGCACCCTGAAGCTGCTGTACGAGGTGATCATGGCGGCCGCCAAGAAGGAGGGCAAGGAGGTGCTCACCTTTGGCTTCAGCCCCTTCTTCAACCTGCAGACCAAGCCGTTCCAGGGCCCGCCGTGGTCCGAACTGGCCACGAGGTTCATGTTCAACTTCGGCAACAACCTCTACCAGTTTAAGAACCTCGCCTTCTCCAAGGCCAGGTGGGGGGGGGCGTGAGGGGATGGGGAGGCAGGGCATGCGCGCGCGCCTGTCTGCCTTTTTGCGAGTTTTGTTGTGTGTGTATGTGTGTGTGTGTGTGTGCGTGCGTGCGTGCGTGCGTGGGTGTTCATGCGCGTGCGTGTGTGCGTGTGTGCATGTGAGAGAATGTGTTTGTGAGTGAGTGTGAGTGTGTGTGTGTGTGTGTGTGTGTGTGTGTGTGTGTCTGAATAGTATGTGTGTTGTCCAGGATTTGCGCCGCTTGCGAGAGGAGATGCGGGAGAAAGCAGCAGCGGCAGTGTGGAGCGTACAGACCAAAGTTGGCTGTTCTGAGCACCACTGTGGCGCTTTTGCGTCCGGCCCCGTCCCCCTTGACCGCCTTGCGTCTTCCACCCCCTGCATCGGGGTACAGCAGCGCCTCTCACCCGACACGCGCGCCCCTACCATTCGATTCCTCCTCACACCCAACAGGTATGGCGGCTCGGTGGTGGGCGACGCCTACAAGGACCCGAACGTCACCATGACTCACGTTTACGGCATTACTCACCCGTCGCTCATCAGCATGAACTTCCTGGACCAGTATGTCCTGCTGATGTACGTCGGCTTTTTGGGCAACCTGTTTGACACGCTGCTGAAGCTGGCCGGCCTGCGGAAGGACATGAACAACAGCTTCCAGGCGGACGACGCCGCCGGCATCCCGCGGGGCGCCAGCTCAGCGTCGCTCGCGGCGGCGACGGCGGCCGGCGGCGAGGACGACTGAGCGCGGGCGGCGAGTGCGAAGGCGGGCGGGCGCGCGTCGCAAGGCTGGCGCCCGGCGGGCCGGGCGGACGGGCGGAGGCGGGCTTGTGGCCGCAAGCACCTGGTTGTTGGCCACAACCAGGTTCAGCAACTGGCGTGAGGTTCAAAAGGTTACATGTGATATATGTGTGTATGTATGTCTACTGCATACGACGAGGAGTTTGAGACGGCCGTGGCCCTGTGCCGCAGGCCGCGTCGCGAGCGCGCTCTTGGCGCGGGGCCGCCACTCACGAAAACATCGAGCACGTGCAGCGCGCGCCTCGCCGCTGCGGTATTACGCGCGCCGCTGGCGGGGCCGGTGCATCCGACTGTTTGAGGTCGGTCCCGGGTGGCGGCGCAGGGGGCATCCGGCCCCCACGGGGCGCTTGCGGGCGCAGCGGGCCTCGGCCGCAAGGGCCGGGGTGGGCGCCGGCGGCGATTCAATATCTGCACTGAGGGCCGGGGCGCCGCGCGCGTGCAGGCGTGGCGAGGGTTAACGCAGCATACGCACTCGCACGCGCGGGCGCGCCCTCTGCAATGCCCCCTTTTGAGCCATGAGGGCACTTTCCACTCACCCCTTGGATTCAATGCCGCAAGGCCCGAACGAATATGAGGCGCGTATCTGCCGGCTCAAAGCATCCGTTCCAGTCCTCAACTGTGCACGCACCGGCCGGCCGGCCGGCCGGCCGGCCGGCGGCCTTGAGTGCCGTGCGGCGGCCATCAATGCGCCCGAGCAACGGTGCAAAAGGCAGCCCCCGCGGCCGGCCGCGCGGCCCCTCCTCCCGCCCGCCGGCCGCCACGGTGCGGCTGCCTGGGTCCCTCCAAGTCCCATCCGGACCCCTGCATATACTACCGGCCGCTTGCTCCAAAACAATCTTTGAAAAGGGACCCACAAGAACGGCAATTGGTGGCGCGCCGCGCTAGGAGGGCGGCGAGCGCACGGGCCAATCACTTTGGGGCTGGGCTGGCTCCCTGTGGGGCCCTGCCTGAGCTGCAGCACGCAGCCCACCAGGATTGCACAAGGCCTGGCGCGCTGCGCCGCAAGCGCACCGCAACGCGCCAGAGACGGCGCGCTGCACAAGACGGCCAAGAAACAAAGCACTGTTTTTTGCCCCCCGAAGCGCTGCGTTCTTTGGAACTTGCGAGCTGCGTTCTTGCGGAGATGCATCATTCGGCGGGCGGCTGTGTGCACCACTGCTGCCACTGCCGAGGCTCATTATACCCCTGCTGCGACGCACTGTGTAAATCCCAACACTATTATGAGAGCGGCGTGGATGCTGACGCCGCCGCCAACGCCCACCCGGTCCACTGTTGACTTTCCTGCTCTCAACTAGGCAGCTGCGCAGCGAATGCAGCCACTGCCGCCACTGCTGCAGAAGCAGCAGCAATTGTTAAGGGGCTGCTGTCAAAGCTGTGAGAGGGGCTTTTGCGGCAGCTGGCGCTGTTGGTTCAGCGTTGTTCGGCTTGCCGCTGTTCCAACTGTGAGGCCGGGCGGTACAGTCAGCAAGGCAGCAGCGAGCCACGTCCCGCCAACTGCATCCCCTGCGTCTGCTTGCCTGCAGACGCACCAGACACTCCAGTAAAAAAGTGTTCTTTCAAAGTGTTCTTGCTAATTTGGCGCAGTCTTGCGGCGGGTAGCCCCCAGTTCCGCCCCATGTGCAGGCGGCGGCACTAGTGAGCAAGCCAGTTGCCGGTGCAGGCGCTCCAACAAGTGTCTACGGTGTCGATACCATCGCTAACAATTTGATTTAGTCACAGAATAATTCCAGGCAGCACGCGCCGAAAGCAGCGGCCACGCAGTCGGTAAGTTGGAGGGCTTCAACACTCTCAAATCCTTACCTGTACGCCGGGTGATTAGAGCTAGGTGCAGCGCAAAAACTCGCGACCAAAGTGCGCCATACAGACATCCGTGATGGCCGCCAAACAAGCGACGAAGCTCTATGACGCGGTGGGGGAGTGCTACCTGCTCGGGTACGGGGACCATGTACACATAGGTAAGAGGATCCCATACAGTAGGTTGCTCCGCGCTCCAGGCCGGCAGGTCGACCAGTGCCGGAGCCGGCGGCACGGTGTCACCCGAGGGCACAAGGCCGGGTGACCGTGCCGCAGTGCAGCAGCCGCGAACCGCGAGGGCTTGCTCCAGCTTGCACTTCCCTCACCCTGAGCGCTCCTGATACACTAATTCTGTGCACAGGATAAAGTTGGCGATGCAGCGGGGCTGGCCCACGGCCCTCGCAGGGCAGCGCCTCGCCGCACTTTGCGGGGCAGCCCCAGCACCGCCTCATCAATCAAGCGCGCAATAC
>NW_014011692.1:0-11232 GCF_000611645.1 Monoraphidium neglectum
AGCCCGCGCCGCCGGCGCCCCCGCCGGGCGGGCGCGAGGGCAGCCCCTGCAGCATGACCGCCGCCGCGTCGGGCACCGGCGGCAGCAGCGCGGCGGCGAGCCCGACGACCTCCGACAGCTGGTCCGCGGTGCGCAGCACGCACGCCTGCCCGGCTGCCGACGACAGCATCGCAGAGCCGGCGAGCAGCTGCCGCAGCGTGTCCACGAGCGGCCCCTGCAGCAGCGACTCGGCGACCGCCGGGCTGCCGGCCGCGCAGGTGGCCAGCAGGCGGATGAGCCCGTAGTACGTCCCCAGCGACAGCTGCGCCGCCATGCCGCCCGTCGCGCCGCTGAGCGCGACCAGCTGCGCGGCCTGGCCCGTCGCGCCCGACGACAGCAGCAGGCCCTGCAGCGCCGCGTCGCCGGAAAACGCCTCGGCGACGCAGCACAGCGCGGCGCAGGCCGAGTCGACGATCCGGCCGTCCTGGTACTGCAGCAGGTTGGTCAGCAGCGGCACCGCGTCGCGCGCCGCGCCCGCGTGCTGCGGCGCGAGCGCGCCGCACATCTTGGCCGCCGTCGCGACCGCGACACGCTGCACGCCCGTTGGAAAGAAGTCGAGGTAGGACAGCACGGCGGTGAGGCCGCCCTGCTGCAGCAGCGAGGCGGGGTGCTCGTTGGAGAGCTTGTCGAGCGCCTGCAGGCTCTGCTCCGCGAGGTCTATGTACTCGATGTTGAGCAGGCGCGCGCAGAAGGCCTGGGGGAGGGGCGTGGCGGAGGGGGCAGGGGGCAAGGTGTTGTGAGGGGAGGAGGCCGGGACATGTGTGTGTGTGTGTGTGTGTGTGCGTGTGTGTGTGTGTGTGTGTGCGCGCGCGCGCATGCATGTGTGCAGGGTGTATGACGCGCCGGCCAGCAGCCAGAGGTGCAAAGGGGCCGGCCAGGAGGGGTCCAAGGGGAGCGGTCCAAGGGGAGCTGTTCAAGGGGAGGAGGGTGCGAAACTGCCCTTGAAGCCGCGCGAGCCGTGGCTTATCAGGATCATTTCTGGGTGCCTCCACCCAGTGTAGGGCGGCAGGAGACCCCTGCCGCCAGATAGCAAGATAGGCATGCATCCACCACCCCCATTCAGCATTGTTCCCCATGATTTTTCAATCACCCCATCAGTTCAGTCTCACGTCATCTCAAGGCCGACGCGACGCACGGCCCGCCGCCGTCCCCCCGCCCACCTGCACGGCGCCGTGGCGCACGATGGAGCTGCATGACGTAGGCATGACGTCAGCCATGAAGGTCAGGCAGCGCGCCGCCAGCAGCATGATGTCCGGGTTGTGCTCCATGCCCAGCAGCTGGACCTGGGGGGCAGCCGGACCGACCAAGAGCAGGGCGGAGGCCATCATCAGGTGGTTGCATGGCCGCATGCATGGCCGCAGGACGTGCCGTGACAACATTTGGCGTGGCAGCTGCACTGCATGCTCCGAGCAACATCCATGCAGAGGCCCCCCAAACGCGCACGCGCGACCGCCGCATCGCCCCGTTTGCCCGCACGGCCGTTGCATTGCCCCGTTTGCCCGCGCGGATGCGCCCACCAGCAGCGGCACGACTTGCTCCACGGGCATGGTCGCTGCGAGGCTCTCCTCCTGGCTGATGGACAGCAGCTCGGACAGCTCCGTGAGCGCCGACAGCTGCGCGCCCTCGTCCTCAAACTGGCGCAGGCCTGAGAGGATACCCTGGAGGGGGCAGGGCGTCGGGCGGCACTGGTAAGGAAAGGATGAGTGCACACACAAGCGTCGCAAGAGGCTTGGGTGCGACAACACCTTGGAAAGCAACCACGCGGCTGAGTACGGCGTAGACAGCTCAGCCTGGGAGATTAAAATGAGGTGGGCAAGCGCAAGGCCATGCTCAGTGCAGCTCACAGGCATCTCATGCACCTGCACGGCACAGGCCCCTTCGTGCATGAGCCGCCCACTGCAACCCCACCTTGATCCGAGACCCCGTGTGGCCGCCAGACATGATGTCCTCAAAGCCCGCTCCCAACTTCCGCAAGAGCCCTTGCAGCGCACTGCACGAGGGTGGGTGCCATGAGGGTGGGGAGCGGAAACGGTCAGGGCAAGCCATGCGCAGCCCAGCGTCACGCAAGCCAGCCACCACCGCAGCGCGCTCTGCCGGGCCGTCAACGCCAGAGAGTGAGTATGCGGAACATGGTTGCTGCAGATGCAGAACGTCATGGTGGTGGTGGTGGCAAATCGGCAGCGTGGCGCGGACGCGTCCTGCAATGCACGTGAGGCATGCTGCAAACCTGCTTGCGCCGGCAAAGTTGCGGCCGAAGACGTCCCCGGGGTCCTGCAGCGACAAAGACGTACGCAAGGTCAGCTGTGCACACTGGGTGAGGCAGGTCCGAGGCCCAGAGGCAACGGCCAGCGCGCCAGGCGCGCGCAGTGTCGCGCGATGCAAGGTTTCGACGCGCACCTCGTCACCGCCAGACGGCCCTGCCTCGGCAGGGTCCCCACGTGAGGAGCGACGACCCGCGCGGTCCATGGGTTTCTCCTGGGCCGATGGGGCAGCAGGCTGGGCCGCAGGGGGCTCCTCGGCGATCTGGTGCTCAGGCGCGGGCGCCTGAGGGGCCTGTTCCCTATGCGCGCGCCCACTACGGGTTGAACGCGGCTTAGAAGATCCCGAGGCAGGCGCGGCAGGCTCCTTGCTGGCCCGCGACCTGGGCCTGGGCTTGCTTTCCTCCTTTGAGGCGCTCCTGGCGCGCTTGCTGCTTCGTTCTTGTTCTTGTTCCTGTTCCTGCTGCCTACGCTTGCTGCGAGTCTCCATAGTGATGCAGAGCTAGCCACATCGGTGATGCGACCTACAGGGCTGGCTTCAACACTATCACGGATGATAAAAGGGTTACGAAGCTATTCATAATCATCTGGTATGTCGGAGATGTGCTGTGTGATGGCTATACGCCTGGGTGTGGGCCGAACAGTGCCCCTCAGTAGTGCAAAAGCGAGCACCAGCCTGCGTCCCTATAGCATGTTGGTCGACATGAAATGAATCCTAGTATCAGTCTTTGACAATCGCGTTCATGGTCTCATCACGCTGCGGCCCCTGGTACACCGGGTGCGAGCGCCAGTTCTGGGTGACCAACGCCAGCCAGCACAGCAGCAAAGCGCACTCGAGCGCCTGGTCGTGATTCAGCCGGAGCTTTCAGGTTTGGAGTTCATGAAATCTTGTACAGAATTGTCATTGTCATGATGTTATGCTGCTGTCCTTGTCCCGCCATCCATCAGGGTTGCTGGGTTGCTGATCGGGCGGCCAGCAACCCACAGTTAACCCACAATCGCAATCCGGTGTGCTGCAGTCCACAGGCAACATGCCAATGCTTGCTTGCTGATCCAGAAATCGAGCACACGCAGCTTCAAACCTGGCGACCAGCAGTTGGCAGGCCTGCTGTTACAGATCAAAACACATGCTGCAAGAATGCAAACGAGGTCGCAAGTGCATATTGACTAGCAATCAATCACATATACATGCACCCATCATGTCTTGACAGGGATGCAGCGGAGTTGCACTGAAGCTGCTGGCTGCGACTCCTGCAGGCGCCCACGGCGCGACCATCCTGTCCAAAGCAAGATGGTAATAGTGTTGTGTATTGCCCACAGGCCATGAAAGAATGGCAGTGAAGCCCCCCGCAAAGTTTTTGATGTTGCTGGAATGCAGTAAGGGCTGGGGCAATTGACAGTACAGCAGCCCCGTGTGGGCGTGATTCCAGGGCACCTTTTCAAGTAGCCAGACACTTCTTGCGGTCGCCGCTGCTCTTCTTGCTGGGGCAGGCGACGCACACTGCGCCGTGCTTCTGCAGCCGCGTTTTCCAGCTCAGGTGGTTGCCGAGGCCGTGCGGCTCTGGCGCCCCGGCGCCGGATGCAAAGCCCTGGGGGTGATCAGGGTGTTGGGTTGCAGTACGTGCAAAAAGCATCGGTGGGTGATGACTCCTTAAGCACGACTGGAGTGCTGGTACAGCACCACTGCTTTTTTGAGGGCACCTGGCGGTTGTCACCAAGTGGTGGGCAGGAGGCGGTTGCCTGCATCTCGCTTGATGTGATACAGCACCTGCAACATGGCTGGCTTGCGGGCCGACCAATAGCTCGAAAGCCCCCGCTCACGTGGGGGCAAGTCTTGCAGACAGGCATGACCCTGATGTTGGGGTCGTTGGGCCGCACCATCTGCCAGCCGTTGCCGGACGTGCACACTGTGTGTGGAGCGAAACGGAACGGAGGGCAAGCACGCACGCTCAGAGGGCTGCCTGTAAGAGCAGGAGGCGGCGGTGCTGCATGGTACCCACTCAAGTCGCAGGCTAAACGCTCGAAGACCGTGACAGCGCAGCAGCTCCGCATGGACAATGCACACAAGCATGCGCAAACGCTTCGACTCGTGCTCGCACAGGTGTGCCCCGCCTCCACCCCCGACACACACGCATCCACCCAGGCAAGCGTGTGCATGCACGCATGTGCGCATGCACACTGGGACCCGTGCGCATGAATGCATGCGCTCCCATAGAAACATACACATCCCATCTTCACACACTGCTCACCGCATCGATTGTCCTTGAGCTCATACTCAGGAGACTTGCACTTGGTGCACTTTATGGGCGGCCTGTTGGTTGGCTTGAACAAGTCAAGCTTGGCGGAGACGCCACTTGTGGGATTGCCGCCGCGGCCACCGCCTGCTGCCGGGCCTGAGAACTTGCCGCGTCCGCGGCCAGGGGCGCTGCTGCTGAGGGCGCCTGCTGTGGCGCTGCCCCCGCCGCCACCAGCACTGCTGCGTCCGCTGCCCTCGCCGCCGCTGCCACCGCTCTTGCCGCTCTCGCTGCCGCCCGCCGGGCGCGCCTCCTTGCTGTCTCCCGCTTCTAGCACCGCTTTCAAGCTGCTTCGTGGCCGCCGGTGCGCGAGGGGCTCCGGCGCAGTGTCTATGGGCACGCGGCGCTGCTCAGCCAGCTTGCGGCGCAAACCCTCGCTTGGGCCGCCGCCAGGTGCGCCCTCGCCGCCCGACACTGACCCCTTGGCCTTGGCGCCTGCACCCTGCTGCGTGGCTGCTGGCGCCGTTGGTGCCGTTTGTGCACCTGCATCTGATGACGTCGTCGCCACCCCAGGCTGTTGTGTCGCCGAGGGGGCACCGCCAGCCCCAGCTCGTCCCCCGGGGGGTGCCCCCCCGCCGCGGCTGTGTGCACTAGCTGCCTCCGGCGACTGCCCATCCTGAAAGCCGCTGCCCTCCGTCGCCCACGCCCCGCCCGGGAGCGCCGCCTGACCGCTGGTCGCTCCCCTCCCTTGCGCAGGGCCGCTGCCCGCTTCCACAAGCTTGGGAGTGCCTCGCGGCACGGCCGTGGCGGCGGTGGCGCCCGCGGCGGCGCCTTGGCCGCCCTCTCCGACAAGCGCGGGCGCAGCTTTGCGGCTCTCTGGTGCCATCTTGCCGCCCTGCGGCGTCGCCGCGTCCGATGCGGACCCGTCCTTATTACTGCCATCTCCCACCTGCTCTTCCCCAGGGCCGCCTGGCGCATCACTGTTTGAGCGCCTGCTTGGCAAATCCTCGTTTTCCGCAGCCACCGCCGCCACCTCGTCTCGCGTCTTGATAGGCGGTGTCTGGTCCACTGCTCCTTTTGACGCCTTGGTGTCCACTGCTGCAGCCGGTGACTTTTTGGCTGCCTTCGCTGCCTGGTCCGCCGTTGGCGGGGCAGCATCAGCCAAGGCGTCCGTCTGCTTCTTTGACGCAACCGGTTCGTCTGCCTTCCTTTTTGCGGCCGGAGTGCCATTGGACAGTGCCCCCGCCTCGGGTGTTGCTGCGGGCGTTACAACGCCGCGGACGTTTCCCGTTGATGCTGACGCCGAGCTGGGCCTCTGCGCAACACTAGCTGCGCTTGGCATCAGCTTAGCTGCCATCCACGCCTTTCTGGCTGCCGTCCACTCCGCCTCGGTCATATCCCGGCAGGCCTCACAGCCTGGCAGCCTGCTGCAGTCGGCCTTCGCGGCGCGCGCACACGTTGCGGCGAGTAGCATGGCCGCAGCTGCCAAGGCTAGGACGGTGATGAATGGTGGCATGTTCTTGCCTATTTTCTGCGATGCTGGGAGGGGAGCAGCCGAGCTGTGAGCGGTGTGCCGAAGGGTGTCACTGCGTGGCCGTGGCAAGTTCCCCTATACGGTAGAAGGTGGGTCGCCTGAGAATCTGCTAACCTCTTCACCTGTCTATGACCTGGAGCTGGCGGTCCAAACGGGACGCGGATGCACGGTGTGGCCGAGTGCTGGCAGCGAATTAGTAAAACAGCGCGGGTTACCAGCGGAGAAACGCGGCGCCTTTGATTTTCGCTACCACCTAGTTTAACAAGAGGCTTACAGTAGCACTTCTATGAGGTCGGCACCTGACTGGAACCAGCCCCTGCAGCACAGCTGGGGCACTTGTACTGTATCGTTGTACAGCTCGCCTGACACGCACCCACAGATGATGGAAGCGGATACACTATGGGATGTCAATTGCATCAGCATTGCATCAGATCACGGCTGCAATTGGGGTGCTTTCGTGCTGCCGCATGTGCGTCAGGCAAATGCCCAACTGTATCCAATGGTTTGAGCACAAGCGCAGCTGCACCAAGCTCCTGAGTACAGGCCTGCTACTGATTGCTTGAGAGACGACCATTTTGATAGCACCGCTTGTGCTCAGACCAAGGCCCCTTGCACCACGGCCGTGAGGCCCGCCGCGCAGCCCGCATGGCTCGCTCAGTCGAGCGATAGCAGGTCCAACACCCCCAGCCCCTGCTGGCAAGGCACTTCAGGCTCCAAATCTTCGCAGCCAACCAGATGCACATCTTCCGGGGCCACCACAGCGCCCTCCTCACTTCCAGCCACACACACCGCCTCCATGCCGGCCGGCCGCGCTTCCGCCGTCCCCTCCAGCGGCGCCCCGGCCTCCCCATTTGGCAAGTAATCTGTCAGGGCCGCCGCCACGCTGGGCGGCTGCGGCTCTGCAACTGGGTCAGGCAGCACAGCCCCTGTGCACTGGCTGGTCTCCGGCGTAAGGCCGCCCATGGCCGTTGCGGCGTCGGCTGTTGCCTGCTGCTCGCGCTCATCACCCGACGAGCTGGCCTCGCTGTCACTGCTGCCCCATGCGCCGCTTGCAAGGGCGGTCACGCCATCCGGATGCGCGCCATCTGCCACCAGCTTGCCCGCAGGCGACTTCCTATCAAGTGGCTGTGCCGCAATTTCCTCCTCTCCCAGCTCCTTTGGCTCGACAGCACCCACAGCAGCCCCTGCTCCCGCCAGCGCCGCCGGCACTGTGTCGTCGCCCTCGCTGTCGCTGGCCGCCATGCCGACAGCAAGCCCCACTGCCGCCGCCGCTCCGCCCGCAGCCCGCGCCGCCGGCAGCTGCGGAACTGCCCCCAGGGCGGAAGCCATAAGGGCGGGGCCGCCGGCGTCGAGCGCCGCTTGGCACTCCCTGACCGACGCAAAGTAGTCCCGCGCGTCGTCTTCCTCGTGACCGGCAACAGCGGCGGCTTCAGAAACAACAGGCCCTTGGTCGGCCGCGTCGTCGCCGCGCCCCGCGCCGGCGGCCTGCAGTAAAGCGGCTGACGCCGGGTCTGCGGGGTTCGGATGGCGAGCCGTGCAGGCGCCAAGTTGCTCTGATCGCCAACCGAAGCCCACTGTGTGCGCGGCAACCATATCTTGAGCGGCCTTGTGCCATGTGCGACAGCGCGCAGACATGCACTTCACCACTCACAAACCAGGCGCACGCGCGGCGTGCGCGCGCATCTGCAAGCGCGTTCTCCCGCGCGCACCTGCCAGCGCCTCGCCCCCGCGCGCGTGCACCAGCTCTGCCAGCCTTGCGCGGGCGTCCACCAGCTCCATGGGCTCCTCAAAGTCCGGCTCGCCGTCGCTCATGTCATCAAGCAAAGGGTCAGTGTCGCCCGGGGGCAGGCCCAGCATGGCGCGGCGCTGCGTAGGGATCCAGTAGCAAGCGCGCAGGCGCAATTGGGACGTTTTGAGCCACGAGGTCATGCAGGTTGTCACCTGGCGCGTTCGTCATGGGTGACGCACACATGGGGGCGGGCATGCGAGTTGCAAAGAGCAACAAGCTGCACCTGCGCTGGCAGACACCCCCGCCCACCT
Source organism: Monoraphidium neglectum (assembly GCF_000611645.1). Taxonomy (NCBI): domain Eukaryota; kingdom Viridiplantae; phylum Chlorophyta; class Chlorophyceae; order Sphaeropleales; family Selenastraceae; genus Monoraphidium; species Monoraphidium neglectum. The sequence continues at coordinate 8,106 of NW_014011692.1, forward strand.
TTCGGAAGCCTGAGCGCCTCAGCTCCTGCATCCACTCAAAGTTGCGCCGCCGCGCCGCCGCCTCCTCATCGCGGCAGCGCTGCCGCTCCTCACGCTCTTGCTCGACGCCGCCGCGCGCCCTGGGTATCATGGCGAATGGCACGGTAGGCGCGACATGGTTGCAGTGCAGTACGGCAATGCAGCGCAGTGCGACATCGCAGCGTAGCATGCCATGTCATGCGCACGGCGCAACCCACCCTCTCCAAACATGGTGTCTGCGCCCCGCCACCCACGGCCTTCGCCCCGCTGCCGCGGGCCGTTCTGGCTCACCACGCCTCAGCGCAGCGCCGCTCCTCCTCGAATACGGGGCGGTCGTCAAGGTAGGTGAGCCCCGGCAGCGCCGAGATCAGCGCCTTGCGGTAGCTGGGCAGCTTCCCAATTACGGGGTTGCCTTTGAGGTACAGGCAGCGCAGCGCCGGCAGCCGGCGCAGCAGGCCGACGATCTCTGGGTCGGAGATCTCGTTGTGCTGCAGGTCAAGCGTCTGGAGCTCGGGGCAGGCGGCCAGGGGCTCGAGGGCCTCGAGGGGCCCGAGGGTGTTGTGCTCCGCCACCAAGGACGCGAGGTGGGGGCAGGCGGCGAGGCCGTCGAGGGATGCGAGGCCGTTGCTGCTGACGTTCAGGGACACAAGCCCGGGCGCGTTCTCAATGCCGGCGAGGGTGACCAGGCAGTTGTGCTGGACGAACCTGGATGGTGTATGGGGTCCCGAAGGCAGGGCGTGAGTTTGCATATATGTGTGTGCGCGTGCGCGCGCACGCAGCTGGCAAGACCATGTCGGCGCAAGTGGCACCTGGGTGCGAATGCACATCAAAAAAACCATGCATGGTGAGGCGCATGTGTTTGTTCTACAGGCGTGCGTCATGCGTGCAAGTGCTGTGTACCATGCGCGCCTTTGCGTTCGAGCTGTGCATGTCTCTCGTGGGTTGGCTTCACGCATTGCAAGCAGACCAGCGGCCGCCGCAGCGGTCCCTGCATTTGATGTGGAGTTTCAAGTTTATATGCTGCAGGGGCGCCCCACTCACAGGCACTTGAGGTCAGTGAGCGGCGGCAGGCCCTCGAGCGAGCGCAGCACGTTGCCCTCCAGGTACAGCGCCTTGAGGTTGCAGTACTCCTCTAGGTTGGCGAGGCGTACAAATCCCTTATGATTGCAATACAAATTGTCATTAAGCGCGGGCGTCCTGTAGAGCTTGTGATCCTTGCATATGGCGCGCAAGGCGGACTGTGTCATCTCCATCTTCGCGAGTGGTACCTCGACAAACTTATAAAACCGCTTATGACTGTGTCATACGTGATTGATCAAGCGCCAATCGAGCGCCCCCCACCAAAACTGTTGACCGTTCCGTCGAGAGATCTGAGTACAGTCGAGACGACAAGCGGCCTCTATATCATGCAATAGAACCAATCACACGGAACTCTCAACAAATCCGAAGGTTCTGAGGCATATGTGTGAGATACGTGATGAAACGGCTGGGTGACAGCCACGAGTGACAAACCACAAAGATATTCCCAGTTCCTTGGAGAGCAGCAAGGGGTCTCCGTATGCCGAGCTGCACCACCACCTCTCGAGGCACCTGGCAGCCGCGGACCCGCAAGGCCGCTCCTTTCCGACCTTCTGGGCTGCACGGCTGGAGCAGACACATGGGGACGCTCGTGGTAAATGCTGCTGGCAGCACGGGTAGCCTTGGCCCCAGCAATGTTGGCGGCTTTGCGGCGGACAGCGACGCTGCCAAGCCGCTCAACGCTGCTTTCAGCACATGGCCCACGACTGTCTTTGAGGTGCGCCATGGCAGACAGGATCTAGCCTCTGAAATTAGTTGATCGAAATGCGGACGCAGGCCACCAGCGTTTTGAGGTTGCCCACGACCCAACAATGTGCACATGGGTGGTGTGATGCGTCTGCCGGGGGTGCTGCTGCATGCGCGAGCAACTCCAGCGTGGCGGGTGCTGGCACAGCAGCGACTGCAGCTACCGTACGGCCAGCTTCTGCTGCCAGATCTGTCCATGCCCGATCTGCATGTCGCTACTCGTGTCTGCCAGGTGATGTCAAAGCTGGCCGTGGCCCACCAGAGCGTCAACTTGGGCCAGGGGTTCCCTGATGAGGAGGGGCCCCTCAGCATGAAGGCGGCCGCAGCAGACGCGCTCACTGCGCACCACAACCAATACCCGCCGATGATGGGCGTGCCGGAGCTGCGCAAGGCGGTTGCGCAGCACAGCGTGCGCGAGCAGGACATACCCTGCGACTGGGCGACTGAGACGCTTGTCACTGTCGGCGCGACTGAGGGCATCGCGGCGGCGTTCATGGGGCTGTGCAACCCAGGCGACGAGGTGGGCGGCCTTCTTGAGCGGCAGCTGCATGCTGTGTGGGTGCACAGCACGCCAGTACCATGATCAGCGGTCCTTCTGCGTGCCGGCACATTTTTTGCGGTTGGTGGGGATGCCGCTGGAGCAGTTGGTGACAGTTAAAACAGGCCGCCAAGCATCGAGCCTTTCTTCGAGGTCGGCTTCTATCCATATGACTGCCAGGCACAAAGCGGCGCTTGCTCCCCCCCCCTGCTTGGTCGACCCACACAAACCCGCATCGTCGCACCACTGTTGTGAAAACGCCCTGGATGCCACCCCCCCCCCCCCCCTCACCAGGTGATCGTCTTTGAGCCGCTGTATGACTCGTACGTGGGCATGGCCGCCCAGGTTGGCGCCACGCTGGTGCCAGTGCAGCTGCAGCCGCCCACTTGGAGCGTTCTGGAGGAGCAGCTGCAGGCGGCCTTTTCTTCTCGCACCAAGTTCATTCTGGTCAACACGCCACACAACCCAACAGGTGGGGCGCGGGGCGAGGGCATGCGAGCGTGCACAGGCAGGAGAAGGCGCACCAGGGGCCCTGCCCAGGCTGCGAACCACACACTGCGTGCCCGCCGGTTATCACAATTGCGTGCGCTCGTGCATCCCACTGGGGCTGCGCCCGCCAACACCAATACCCATGCTTCGAAGCCTCCGCTCACGCCAACTCGCGCGCGCGCACACACACACACACACACACACACATACACACACACACACACACACACACACACACACACACACACACACACACAC
>NW_014011691.1:0-2381 GCF_000611645.1 Monoraphidium neglectum
GACCCAGGCCCTGTCCTGCCGGTCGCGGCACTGACCTGCCTGGCAGTTAATCACTCACACTTTTGGGCCCCTCCATCACGACCCCCGCGCACACCAGCACGACATCTTTGACGGGTGGGGCTCCTACCCTGAGCACCTGCAGCTCTGCGACGTCTTCCAGGTCAGAGCCTTGGGGCCGGGGGGGTGGGGCGCACACAGCAGCACGCCTTGGCCAGAGAACGGTTTTGGAGGGGCGCTGGGGCAGTGCTGTGCTGTGAGTGTTGGCGGGTCCTTGGGGGGCTGGCCCCAGCTGGACAACGCAGTGAGCTGGCGTCCCGCTGGGTGAGTTGGGGCGTCTTGCAGGCCTGACCCCTCGCGACGCGCCACGGCCTCCAGCAGCGCGACTGGTATCCTTTGCACGACACAAACCGCTCCCCGTTGTCGACGCCACACCGCTGCTCAGCGCGCACGGCCCAAAAGCCTTGTGCCACTCGGCTGCCTCAACCCGCAGGGCATCTTCAGGGCGGCGCGGCGCTTCTTCCTGCTGTTCCAGCTGCACACGACCACTGAGCTTTACCCCTGGCACGGCGTGTTTGGCAAGAGGAGCTACAACCAGGTGCGCTGCGGCTGTTTGTCCCAATGGGTTGACCTGGGCTTTCCAGTCAAGCTTGGTACTCTCGCAGCCCAACGGAACGCAGTTCGACAGCCGGCCTGCCGTTTGAATCTGATGGCTGCATTTTCTCGCTGTTGCAACGTCAGTATGGGCGTGCACTAGCCACTGGCAAGTAAGGCCCTGGCTTGTGATGCGCCTTATCGAGGCGCAGTGGCGACGGCCGCCCTTCGTGCGCCTTTGCTCCCCAGGTGGTGCTGCTGGGCACGAGGGTGGCGCTGGCGCTGCCAGACTGCCGCAGCCAGAGGACAGAGAGCCAGGTGGGGGCGACGGGCACAGGAATCATAGGGGTAGCGACGAGGGGTTGCGGGACGCACATGCGGCGGGGTGGAGCCGCGGGGCCGTCGCGGTCATGTGTGTTGACTGCATGCAACATGTGTTCATCAACCCCACCACCACCCCATCACCACCATGCATCATCACCAGCGTCACCACCACCGCCACCACCACCATGCATCACAAACTTATCATGTCCCCCTCCCCCCATTGCCGCCCCCCAGGTCCTGGCCCTGGACACCCACATGAACCTGATCGTCAAGGTCGACGTGAGGGCCCGCGGTTGACTTTCAAAAAACTCCGTCCCGCTTGGTCACCCAGCGCATTTGATTGAACCTGTGGAGCCAGGGTTGCGGTGGCGCCGCACCCCCGCGCTTCCGCACGCGGAGTCTAGGAGTTGGCAGGTCTGTTGTGGTCGGCCACGGCAGGCAAGCACACACTCTGTGGGCTCTGCTGTGAATGTCTGTTGTCCTGCCTCCCCTTGTGCCGCCCCCCCACCCCAGGAGCTGCCTGACAGTGTGACCCACCTGGTGGTGGGCACCACGGTGCCGGTGGTGTACCCCCACCTGCTGGGGGGCGACGCGGTGCTGTCCTGCCTGGCAAAACTCAACAAGGTGTGTGTTTTGGTGTGTGCGTGTGTGTATGCATGCGCATGCGTGTATGCATGTGTGCGCGCGTGTGTGTGTGTGTGTGTGTGTGTGTTCGTGCGTGCGTGTGTGCGTGTGTGCGTGCGTGTGTGTGTGTGCGTGTGCGTGTGTGTGTGTGTGTGTGTGTGTGTGTGTGAGTGCACGTTGCGCGCATGTACGTGCACGCGTACATGCCTGTGCACGCACTCCTGTCTGTGTGTAACCTTACATTGGCTCGAGCACTTGGTGGTCTTGGCTGTGTGGGTCTGGAGCCTGTAGCTGCACTACTAGGTGGTGGTGGTTTTGTTCACAACCGCCCTGCTAATGGCTGCTGTGATACCTCAGGCCCAGCAGGTCTCCCGGCCTGCGCGCTGCTCTTGACGTCCGCTCGCCAACCACCATCTTGGCCACCCGCCTCCTTCCTGCCCCCCTCACCGGAGCGCACGGCTCACCCCCCCCCTGCCGCGCACGCCGTCACGCAGGTGCCCTTCTTCCACCGCCTGTTCAAGAGCACCGGGGTCCACAAGGCGGTGTTCAACGAGGTCGAGGAGCCGGAGCTGCTGGACGACCTCAAGTGAGGCCACCTGGGGCCCGAGGGGCGAGGGGCATGGCGGGCGGGTGGGCCCACTGCGTGCGGCAATACTGCTGGAATGCAGCGCGCTAGGGGGTGCCCATCATGCCTGAGACACTGCCGTGTGGGGGCTGCACGGTCTGCTGCTCGTCATGCTGGGTGCCGACATCTATGGTACACCCACTTGCACACACGTAGTGTCTCACCCCTGCTGCTTACTGTGCACCGCACTCGAAACACTTGCCGCCCACCCTTACCC